>NC_136936.1:47243154-47450654 GCF_949987615.1 Pollachius pollachius
ACCCGGGCGAGAGAGTCTGCTGAGGTGAAGGAGAGAGAGGGAGGAGAGAGAGAGAGAGAGAGAGAGAGAGAGAGAGAGAGAGCGAGGGGGGGGGGGGGGGGGGGTGGGGGGGAGACAGAGAGAGAGAGGGAGACAGAGAGAGAGCGAGAGGGAGACAGAGAGCGAGAGAGAGAGGGAGACAGAGAGAGAGAGATTGTGTTATATTGTATTTTAGATCTAATTCTAGATGTGTATTCAGACAATTTTACCAAATGTATAAATTCCGTCGTCTTATTTTCTTGTTTACATTCATGTCGTATCTTATTTTACTTGTGTGGCACTGTAAATGTTTGTTGAACAAAGCCAAAAAAAGAGTCTTGAGAGAGAGAGAGAGAGAGAGAGAGAGAGTGAGAGTGAGAGTGAGAGAGAGCGAGAGAGAAGAGACGCTGCTGCCGGAGCATGAGAGTCAGTGAGAGCGAGAGGTAGAACGCGAGGTCACAAATCCAGTGCGTTGCCCGGGGCGCACGCTTGAGGAATGCGGTGGCTTGATGGGGATGAAGAGAGTAGGGCTGGGTGGCTCACCATGCCGTCTCTCTCTGTGCTATGGTGCACTTGAACCGCGCTCACTCTCACTGCTACTGCTGCTGGTAATACTGCTACTGTTACTACTATTACTACTATTGCTGCTACAAAAACCTATACTACTACTACTTCCACTACTACTACTACATTTTCTACTGTTGACTATGACCACTGCTACCATAACTCCTAATATTACTACAACTTCTACTATTAGTACTTCTACTTCTTCTACTATTATTATTACTACTAATACAATGTCTGCTACTACTATTATACTTCTACTACTGCTACTACTATACTACTACACTACTAAGACCCACAGGGTGATGTGCAGTGAATCATTTGTTAGCAAGGGCGTAGGAACCGGGGGGGACGGAGGGGACGTGTCCCCTCCAATATTGGAGACAGGCGCATCTGTCCCACCTAAAAACTATACCGGGAGAGAAAAATATTTTATTTTATTTTGAAAGCGCAACACAGCGTCTTGTCACCGCTTCTTATTCTAAAAAACTGGATGATTGAGTGTGAAATTAAAAAAATTATTTAATATTTATCAGTTCATTACTGCCATTCAAAATGTGTTTTCCTTTACATTTACAAATGTATATTTTTAGTAGAATAAAATATATTTGTGAATTTTTTCAGTGTAGTTAATTTATGACATATTTCTGTTCAAACCATTAACGGATCTGTCAGGTTTCCGATATGTGTCCCCCCCAATGTTAAACTCATTCCTACGCCCCTGTATGTTAGTATACTGCTGATACTGCTGCTGCTACAACTACTGATGTTGCCTGCGCTGCTACTTTTACTGGTGGCAATCTTTTTGTTTCCTACACTACTACTGCGACTGCTGTTGCTGTTGTCTACTGCTACTTTTACTGGTACCAATACTTTGTTTCCGACGCTACTAGTGTGACTTTTGCTGCTGTTGTCTGCTGCTACTTTTACTGGTACCAATACTTTGTTTCCTACACCACTACTGCGATTACTGCTGTTGTTCTGCAAATGCCAACGCTTCTGTCTTACTGCTGCTGCGACGTGTCTCACTGCTTTCGCGGCCATCCAGTGCCTCCTGTTTTGCGGATGATGAAAGGTTGTTTACCTCGGTGGTTTGATAAAAGCGGCGAATTTTCAAAAGCACAATTTGAAAAGATGAGTCTAAGGCTTCGTTACACCTGTCGTTTCAATGCCTCCGCTCTGATCGGACACGGAGGATCAGAACAATGGGTCTGACGGCCGCACTCGACACTTGAATGCAAACTCTGTTGTTTGGATTTTCACTTTCCCCCACAAAAATAAATCCTTGAAACGGCGATGGATGCAAGGGAATCCTTTGCCGTTGGAAATGGGCATGTAGGGCCCGGCCCTGGCGTGCATCGTGAGGAGGGCATAGAGCAGGCCAGCGCTCTATGTATGCCTTACTTAAGACAGCCCGGACGTATATGAACCCGTCAAGCGGCGTCGGACCACAACCACAACGATAAGTCGGATAACCGCCTTTTTCTCAGTCGGATTCGATCTAGGACCGTCCAGCCCGGAGGGTTAATGTGTCCTGCAGTGAACGGAAGATGAGCGTCGCATTGACCGGCAAGTGTAACGTGAAATAATTTTTGATAAGAAGCTTGGAAGAATCAAATCGTACCTCTGGAGAAGAAAGGAATGGAAAGGAAAAGTGAAAACAAATGTGTCCCTAACTGAACACCAGTTTTGGATGAGAGGCGGAGTAGGCGGCGAATAGGAATTAGTCATAGATGCCTGATTTGTTTTTAATTCAACGTGCACGACTGTTCAAAAGCTATTTCACCGACTGAACACGCAGACAATTGCAGCCTTTTGTTTTCTCTCACTGTGAAACTCACACAGCTATTCACGTCCCCTACCAAGTGTCTATGGAGGTGTCATCCATTTACCGTGTAATGCACACCATGCAAGGATCACCCCCCCCCCTCTAATGGTTGGGTTTCCTCTGGTTGGGTTAAGAATATATAATATGGTTTCCCCCCAAAGAAATCCCTCATTTGGATCCTGTACACAGCTGCAGAACAGAGCTCCTGTTTTTTCTAGTAGCAAACACACACACGTTTGTGTACGTGTGTGTACGTGCGTGTCTGTGTTTGTAGATTTGTGTGTGTGTTTGTGTACGTGTGTGTGTGTGTGTACATGCGGGTCTGTGTTTGTAGATTTGTGTGTGTGTTTCTGTACGTGTGTGTGTGTGTGTACATGCGGGTCTGTGTTTGTAGATTTGTGTGTGTGTTTGTGTACATTTGTGTGTGTACGTGCATGTGTCTCTGTTTGTAGATCTGTGTGTGTGTGTGACTGTGACGATGTGACTGTAGTGTCTGTGTGTTTGCGTGTGTGTGTTTGTGTACGTGTGTGTGTGTGTGTGTACATGCGTGTCTGTATTTGTGGATGCGTGTCTGTGTTTGCATGTGTCACTCGAGTTTCCTCAGCGCTCGCCTCTCTGTGAAGCGGACTACAGTCAGAGTTGAACCGAGGAGAGGGACTCGCCAACGGAACCGCAGAGAAAACACGGACACGCTACCGACATAGAAACATGTAGACTGACACCGCGTTGTTGGGTAACCTTCTTACGGTGTGTAATTAACGCTTGGCAGAGAGGAACGGCGTGGAAGCGCAACAAACACGCTCTGCTGGGGTCTGATCTGCCTCCGAGGTGCACCGGCTCTGGGTCGATGTCCTTTTAGGTCACTGTGTCTTTGTGGTAGCCCTCAGATGTGCACGGCAATGTTTTTTGTGGGCTCTTTTGGATTTGTTATTTATATATACCGTCCTCTGACGCTGCTGCTGCTGCTGTGACTGACAGAGATTGGTCTCCCACAGTGACAACCATAATAAAGGAAAACATGGCACTCGCTGCGCCCTGCAAGTGTGTGTGTGTGTGTGTGTGTGTGTGTGTGTGTGTGTGTGTGTCTGTGTGTGTGTGTTTGTGTACTTGTGTGCGTGCGCGTATATGTGTGTGTTTCTCAATGTGTAGCACAGAGTGAATAACATCCTCGACTGCATTTTGCTGACGTAAAGTTTGTGGTGCTGTATGTTTGTGTGTGTGCGTGTGTGTGTGTGTGTGTGTGTGTGTGTGTGCGTGTGTGTGTGTGTGTGTGCGCAATGATGTGTTGGCAGCCTCCGGGCTAGTCCATTTCCAATTAGTCCATTCGGAGAACAGCCACTTGTCACATTAGAACGTGACAGCACCACGCATTAGCTTAGCTTTTAGCGTCAAGATGTTCGACATAGCGACAGAAAGAGAGAGAGACAGATAGAGAGAGAGAGAGAGAGAGAGAGAGAGAGAGGCATACACTGAGAGAGACAGAGAGGGAAAGAGAGACAGATGGAGAGAGAGAGAGAGAGACATACACTGAGAGAGACAGAAACAGTGAAAGAGAGAGATAGAAAGAGAGAGACGTACAATGAGAGAGACAGGGAGAGAGACTGAAAGAGAGAGAGAAAGGGAGAAAGAGAGACAGAGAAGGAGAGAATGAACCCGCAGAGCTTCACAACCCCAGCGGTTCGCCGTTTAACCGAGAACAACAGGCCCCCGTCAACGCAGAATCCCCCCCCCTCCGTCTCATTAGGTCGCGAGCGGCGGCGCTCGTCGCCTGAAAAGATTCAATACTTACGCGGCCCTGCGGGAACGCCGCCGGCGCTCACACACACTGAGGTCTGTAGAGGGCTGCTCGCCTGTCCCTGGGTACCGGGTAGGCAGCAACACCACGCCCCTCCCCCCCGCCTCCCAGCACGCCTCTGGGTGGGATCATCACTCTCAGTTCAGGGTTCAGTTGATCCGGCGTCCCCGTAAATTCAGGATCAGCTTCTGAAAAGCCACGCAGAAAATCAAATACGGAGACGGAATGGCAGGGAGGGAAAACGATGTGTTGCTATGGTGATGTCGTATTGTTTACACAGAATGGAATGGAGTGGTAATACTTTATAATAAGGTGCCATAATAAATAGCAAACTAGTCATTACCTAACCCTTTGTTAATATTTGTTAATTGTTACTAAAATATCTATTTGGCAGTTAATAGTTAATAGTTTTTTCATCATTAATTAAATATTAGTTGTTTGCATACCCCTATCCCAACCCTAACACACAACCCTAACCCTAACCCTAACGCACGACCCTAACCCTAACACACAGCCCTAACCCTAACACACGACCCTAACCCTAACCCTTAACCTAACACATGGCCCTAACCCTAACACACGACTATAACCCTAACCCTAACACACGGCCCTAACCCTAACCCTAACCATAACACACGGCCCTAACCCTAACCCTAAACCTAACACACGACCCTAACCCTAATACACAGCCCTAACCCTAACACACGGCCCTAACCCTAACCCTAAACCTAACACACGGCCCTAACCCTAACACACGACCCTAACCCTATTCCTAATACACGGCCCTAACCCTAACCCTAACCATAACACACGGCCCTAACCCTAACCCTAACCATAACACACGGCCCTAACCCTAACCCTAAACCTAACACACGACCCTAACCCTAACACACAGCCCTAACCCTAACACACGGCCCTAACCCTAACCCTAAACCTAACACACGGCCCTAACCCTAACACACGACCCTAACCCTAACCCTAACACACGGCCCTAACCCTAACCCTAACCATAACACACGGCCCTAACCCTAACCCTAACCATAACACACGGCCCTAACCCTAACACATGGCCCTAACCCTAACCATAACACACGGCCCTAACCCTAACCCTAACCATAACACACGGCCCTATCCCTAACCCTAACCATAACACACGGCCCTAACCCTAACACACGGCCCTAACCCTAACCCTAACCATAATACATGGCCCTAACCCTAACCCTAACCATAACACACGGCCCTAACCCTAACACATGGCCCTAACCCTAACCATAACCAGCGGCACTCTGGTCAGTGAAAAAAAAACTATTAACTTGTGTCAAATACATATTCTAGTAACAATTAACAAATATTAACAAAGGGTTAGGTAATGACTAGTTTGCTATTTATTATGGCACCTTATTATAAAGTGTTACCAATGGAGATTATTAAATGTGTTATTTTGTGATTATTATTTTGTTATCATTCTAGTAATCGTTTTTTCCTCTTGTGAGGGAGCTGATCCAGTGAAAGATCTGTCACGAAAAACAAAAAGTTGTAAAAGTTGTTATTATTTCTAACGTTAAATTAATGTTGCCAGTGTTTTCTGTCGGCCTCATTTAATTGCCCTGCTCTCATCCACCAAAATGCCGTCTACCGTCTGTCTGAATCCATGCGAACGCAGCTTTAATCGTGTTTGTGTCTGCTGTGGGGAATTAATTCCATCCCACAATGGTTGGACTGCATCCCACCGTGGGGAATGTGCTCCCGTGAATCATATATTTAGCTTTTCTTTGATTCACAAATGCATCTATTCTCGCTCTCTCTCATTTTAGCTTTTTCTGAATACTAACTGTGATGTTTAATACAACCCACAACAGATCTCTACCTAACTCTTCCAGATCTCTACTTAACTCCCTTGCTTTAGACGTTTTATCACCTGGTCAGAGTCTGCAGGCCTGACATTACAACCACCAATAATACCCTGACCTGTCAGAGAGCCTCATCTTAATAACTCTCTCTCTATCGCTGACCAAATCCTGCAGAATCCACTTCATCCCTTCCTATGTTCAGCCTCACTATCATAACCAAGTTTCACTTGGGATTAGATATATATAACACAAGCAAAAATACCACATCACAGATGTTTTATATCAAAGAAAGCCGTGTTCAACGGATATATATATATATATATATATATTCATGAGCATATGAAACAATAAAGCACTGAGCAGATTTATTTAGAGATCTAAGTTTGTATGATTGACGTAGCTGATCTGTATATGATCAGCTGAAAATATACAGAGACACTGATTGTTTGATTTCATTTGCGGTATCTATGAATTTACTGTTTTTAAGCTGCACAGTCAATAGCTGGACACCACAACTGGTGTCCAGTTAACCAGTCAACAAATAAGCTACTTCAGAAACATCTTTTGGTTTTTAGTTATCCTTTCATAAAGTGTGTAAATAAAAATGCAACCATCTCCCACCTGCTTTTCTTCCATGCTAAGGTTGATGCTGATGTAACCATTGTGGTTTGTTTGTAGTCCTGTGACCAGGGCGGGGCGAACAGGACCAGAAGCAGACAAGTCCTGAGACTCCCGGCCTCCGCTGACTCTGTGTGCCCAGAGCTGGTCCAGTCTGAGCCCTGCCACACTAACACCACCTGCTTCCTGTACCAGTACAGAGCCACAGGTAGCACGCATGCACCTGGGCTTGGGTTTGTGTGTGTGTGTGTGTGTGTGTGTGTGTGCGTGCGTGCGTGCGTGCGTTGGTAGGACAAAAGCCAGGCTGGGTATTGCCCCTGAGAATCGATTTGATTCCGATTTACAAAGCCCCGATTTGATTCACTTTTCCGCTTTGATCAATTCAATATCGATTTGCTTATCGATATTTCAGTCACAATACCAAATTTGCTTTGATATGAAAGACAAGCCTTGAGTTTCTGTTTTTTCCTCATGCTGTGTATTCTACAAAGAACCCTCCCACCTGGTGCATTATTATTTATCCACGCTTTTTTTTAAATCCCCAGCTGTATTTAATCAGACGTCTAATGTGTCAGAGAGCCGCATTCACACACGCGAGTGTGCCTCAACTTGTGTGTTCACACTCGGGGGAGTTGACACGACTGGTTGGCTGTAGATCTGCGACGATGTCACCAGGATTGTCGCGGCAGTGGCGGTGTTACATAAAATGGTCACACTTTTTTTTTATCAAACCCTTTCGAGTCAACATCAATCATCGTGAGCCCTGTTACCTCGGGGCCAGCAGGTCTATACAAGCTGGAGGCAGCAGGACAGACGGACCTAACAACCATGGTTTCCACACAGCCATTAAACCCAGCCCTCTCCTCTCCCTAAAAGAACATGGCAGCCCGGCCGGGGAAAGAAAACAAAACAAAATCAGGGTTCTTAAATGGTCCTGGTTGGGGCCCAGCGGTGGACCACATTGAGATTCTGCTGTGGGACTGTAAACAAGCCGCACTTAAAGGAACGTCCCTGGAACGTCGATGGACTGAGCCGGCCACATTTCCTCCTATACCGGTCGAGGGGCAATGGCCGCGTCAAGTCAGTTGGACAGGCCCCTGAATCACCCGGCGGGTGCTCGCCCTTTCACACATGGCGTCTGCGTTATTTGTTGACCAATAAATAAGGCTGGGAGAATCGGAGGTTAGATTTACCTACGGTCAATTTAAACCAAACGTCTTTCAGAGAGAAGTTATAATTTGTGTTGTTTTTTTGTGGGAGTCCCGATGTATAAATCCATAGAACTAAACGAAAGACGTGTCTGTGCTCGTGTGTGTGTGCTTGTTTGTGTGTGTGCATGTGAACGTGTATGTGTGTGTGTGTGTGTCCCCTTGTGTGTGTGCCCTGCAGACTGGAGCACCTGCCAGCTGAGTGACCACGCCGTGTGTGGGCGGGGCTTCCGCCTGCGCCTGGTGGACTGTCTTCGCAGCGACGGGAAGGTGTTCGAGGCCAGCGTGTGCCAACAGGTGAGTCCTCCGCCCCACCGGCCAGTAGCGTCCATGAGGCTCTGGCCGCCATTTCGGAGACACCCTCTACGGACTCTTAGTAACCTTCCAACGTCTCCCTTTAATTATGCTTTTTGCTTTTCATGAAAATAGTGTGTGTGTTCTGGGGGATATGTGTGTGTGGGGGTGTGAATGTGTGTGTTTGTGTGGGTGTCTGTGTGTGTCTGCGTGTTGGGGTGGGTGTGTGGGGGTGTGTGTGTTTGTGAGTGTGTGTGTGTTTTTCAGTTTCTGCGTGTGTGTGTGTGTGTGTGTGTGTGTGTGTGTGTGTGTTAGAATGCGAGTGGGCAGGCATGTTTTCATGAGCATCCTTTTAATATGTAAATTTAGCCTTGCTTTCCTTACTTTGCCCCTGATTGCCCTGATTCCTTTAAACCATCCTCTCACATGCTGCGCCTTTACTTTGAAACAGCTCGGCCTTCTAAACGAGTGGAAGCTGTCCGAGAGCTGCGAGGTTTCCTGCCCCGTCAGCTGCCTCCTCTCTGATTGGTCGCCCTGGACGGAGTGTTCGCACAGCTGCGGCAACGAAGGTGAGCCCCCACTGAAGCCCCCAATAACCAGCAAACGGCGACCAGTGAGGATGCTGTCAGAGAGACAGCCCCCCACCTGTGGCTACTGGGTCCTTCAACGTCAACAACGCCAGCCCGCTGCCTCATTACCCCGTCGGCTCAGACTCGCGCGGGCAGCTGCCAAACTGTGCGTGAATACATTCAAAAGCACTGGAATATTAATGGCGGTAATCTAGCGCTTTATTATACGAAACCAAGCAGCGGTTTCTCATCGGCGGAGCGAGCGACGGCCGTTCACACCACTCCATTAGCATGCTGAGCGGCGCACGCCCTTCAATTAACAGGGGCACTGTGTTTGCGCCCCACCGTCAATATTTGAAGCACAACAGGGCCAGTTTTTTATGAAGACCTTTATAAAGACGTCATTAACTATTCAATGAGCCCCTCTGAAATATTCATAACGCTACAGCGGCGAATGTGCGGACCTCAATTAGTGAGGGGGGCCGTGCAGGCGTCGGAGCGGCGACGGCGGCGGTGGCGGGGGCGTGGCTACGGTGGTGGAGGCAGGAGGGGCGGGCCACTGAAGGGGTAAACCTATTTGTATATCGTCTGCACGGTGCCTCCAGCCGCGGCGTCGGCGGTCTCTCGAGGAGGCGCCCTTGTTTTTCCTGCTCGTTAGGAACGCTTGACTTTAGCCGCTCAAGTTCATCCCTGCTAATTGTCCTCTTCATCTGCGCCGTGTCACATGCCACTCACGGCCGGCGCTCGCCTTGTGCTTGTAAGACTCCTGTCAATCTCCCTCTCTCTCTTCTCTCTCTCGTTCTCTCTTCCCTCTCTCTCTCTCTTTAGCTACTCTCTCTCTCTCTCTGCCCTTCTCTCCCCCTCTCTGTATCTCTCTCTCTCTCTCTTTCTCTTTCTTCGCTCTCTCTTGTTCTTTCCTCCCCCTCTCTTTCTCTCTCGCTCTCTCTCTCTCGCTCTCTCCCGCTTCATCTCCCAGCTTTCTCTCACACGCATCCTTCCCCCCTTTCTCTGCATATTATATCTCTCTCTCTCCTCTTATCTATCAATCTCTCTTTATCTCTCTCTCTTGCTCTCTCTTGTCACGCTCGTCCCTGCAGTAAGCAGCTGTCTGTCAGCTCTGGTGAGGGATTCCTGGGGCTGGGGTGGGGGGGGTGTGTGTGTGTGTGTGTGTGTGTGTATGTGTGTGTGTGTGTGCGTGTTTCAGCCAGCGTTGATATGTTGTTTTGTCTGGTCGCCATGGGAGCATTCCTCTTATGATTTCATTGTCTGTCTTTTTTTCCTCTTTCTTTTGTTTTATTTTTCTGGAATGGCAGAATCATTCTTTTTTGTTCATCTATCCTCCAGGCACCAGTGAATACAAACAGTCACTGACTCATTCTTTCACTCACTATGCTGATTCTCTGACTGCCTTTATGACCGACCGACCGACTGTCTGTCTGACTGACTGACAGACTGAGTTTCTGTTCTCCGTCTGACTGCATGACTGATTGATTTGTTTGCTTGTTTGAACACCGAGAACCCCTTTGTTAATAAGCGCTTCAAGTGCTGAACCTCTGGGAGGGTTTACGTTTTTATAACCCAAAATAAAATCCAATCAAATCACCCTGACTCCCAAACTCACTCACTGACTGAATGACTCTCTGACTGACGGACTCGCCGACTTACCAATAGGGGAGTGCTTACTTACACCACGATACAGCATTTAGTGCTGGACAAAAAATAAGGACCACTTGAACAAAGGTATCTGCGAATGAACTCAATGTGGTTTCCCTGATATAGATATATTCACTGGCCCTTACATTTACTCCTCTTAATCATGTGCGAACCCTACAGAAGACTGTAATGCTTACAAAGCAGAACAGAAAGGGAGAAAAAACACTTTCCCAGGTGGAAACCAACTGCTTATTTATTTTTGGCACATTTTCGTGTCTGTTAAATAAGTTGTTTGTTTGGTTATTTCTATGTATTCGCCAGACGGAGCATTTGCTGTAGATTATTGCATTGTGCTGTGTTGTATTGTATTACGTGGTGTTGTATTATATAATGTTATGATACTACAATTTGTTGTGTTGTATTTTACTGTGGAACCTGGTTTTATATTGTATGACATGGTGTTATATTGTATTGTACTTTATTACATGGCTTTATATTGAATTACCTTGTGTTAAATTGTGTTATATTACATTGTGTTGTGTTGTATTACATTATTTGACATGTTGATATATTGAATATGTGACAGTGTGTGACAGTGTGTTATGTGTGACAGCATGTTGTGTTATGTGACAGTGTGTTGTGTTATGTTACAGTGTGTTGTGTGACAGTGTGTTGTGTTATGTAACAGTGTGTTATGTTACAGTGTGTTATGTTACAGTGTGTTGTGTTATGTTACAGTGTGTTGCGTGACAGTGTGTTATGTTACAGTGTGTTGTGTTATGTTACAGTGTGTTGTGTGACAGTGTGTTGTGTTATGTTACAGTGTGTTGTGTGTTATGTTGCAGTGTGTTGTATTGTGTTACAGTGTGTTGTGTGACAGTGTGTTGTGTTATGTTACAGTGTGTTATGTTACAGTGTGTTGTGTTATGTAACCGTGTGTTGTGTGACAGTGTGCTGTGTTATTTTACAGTGTGTTGTGTTATGTTACAATGTGTTGCGTGACAGTGTGTTATGTTACAGTGTGTAGTGTTATGTTACAGTTTGTTGCGTGACAGTGTGTTGTGTGACAGTGTGTTGTGTTATGTTACAGTGTGTTGTGTTATGTTACAGTGTGTTGTGTTGTGCTGTCTCAGGTCAGACAACACGCTCCAGGAGGGTCCTCCATCCGGCCGAGGAGGAGGGCCGGCCGTGTCCGGGCCAGCTCCTCCAGACCAGGTCCTGTCCCATCAGGCCGTGCTACTCCTGGCTGCTCAGCCCCTGGTCCCAGTGCACTGTGGAGGTAGGTCTGCCTCCTCCCATCAGCCCCTGGTCCCAGTGTACTGGGGGGGTCTGGCTCCTCCCATCAGCCCCTGGTCCCAGTGCACTGTGGAGGTAGGTCTGCCTCCTCCCATCAGCCCCTGGTCCCAGTGCACTGGGGAGGTCTGCCTCCTCCCATCAGCCCCTGGTCCCAGTGCACTGTGGAGGTCTGGCTCCTCCCATCAGCACCTGGTCCCAGTGCACTGGGGAGGTCTGCCTCCTCCCATCAGCCCCTGGTCCCAGTGCACTGGGGAGGTCTGGCTCCTCCTACACACTCAGTAGGGAGTACGAGTCAGGCTGCATCACCCCAACACTCCAGAAGCAGGTTGGATCCAACAATACCATACTACTACCATATTGTACAGCACCTACACGATACAAAGTACAACCCAAACTTTGGAATTATACGCAGCGGTTGTGTAAAATATCGAGTATCGTAAACTATGAATAGTACAGTGAGTATAATTTAGAGGTGCTGTAGGTAAGATTGAAGAGCAATTATTTGAGTTTAATATTTTAGAATTGGCCTAGCCATCTTGCAGCTATGAGTGACTGTATTGTACTCCAATCCGTTTTTAGTGGACTGGGCCCGCCTCTGTATGAGACCATTTCGATTTTAGTCCGCTCCCGGGTCATTTCTGACCAATCAGAGCAGCACATCCCTGATTGGTTCAAAGCATTCATCTAACTTGTCAATCACAGGTGTGTGAAATAAAATATTATCAATGGTGGAGAGAAGTATGGAGGGAGGAGGCAGGGAGGGGAGGGAAGTTTTTTGGTTGTTTGGTGTCAAAATCTCACTATTTTACGCTTGTTTCTGTCCCCTCTTTTTAAGTCTCTGGAAAATGACCGACAGCCCCTTCGATGCATATTGAGTCTCACTCGTGGGACAAGTCGCTTCTTAAACATTTCCTCAATCCCTTTGCTACCATTTATTTTCCTTTCCTTCAGTTTATATTCTGTATTCCCGTAGTGTTGAGGCAACAGAGTCAAAAAAAACACAGCCGTGGTTTTAACATGCAGAAGCGAGCGCGTGTCTTCAGCCCTTCCAAATGAGCCGTGCTGCTCGACACAGAGACCCATCCCTTTTAAAAAACAAAAATATAAGAAAGCAAGAAAATATATGAGTGAAGGAAAACAAAGAGACGTGGAGCGTTAATAGAAGCAAACACTGGCAAAGGCTGACGACGCGACCGGCGCCACCAAAGGCTGCTTTCCTCTTGATGTAGCGCGCGTGGCGCCGGCTCTGTACTGGATCCCGGCTGAATAGACGCCTTAATTGAATGTCTTCCAGTTCCCTTTCCCCCCCCTCCCCGGGGTCCTCCTCCCCCTCCCCCACCCAGCCCCCCTCAGCCCCTCCGTACGAGCAGATTAACAAAGGAAGCAGGCACCACTGTGCGGCTGATCACTTCGGGGTTTATTAATTGTGAACGTCACATGTGAGCGTGCGTTTTTCCCTTTGATCAACTTTAATGGCGAGTAGATAAAAGCGCGGTGTTAGCCTGCGGGCTATTCCCTGCCAAAGATGGCCGCCACATCTTCCCTGTCAGAAGACATTGGAGGAGAAGAGTAGCATGTGTCAGTGTTCCGGATCCACCGTCAGCTTTTAAACATCCCATACATACATTTTATTATTCAGCCCCTTTCACCTGTTTTATCCGTGTGTGAGTTTGTTCTCGGAGCGCCTTGTGTGTGCGTGAGGGTTGATGGGTGTGCTTTGTGCCCCCCCCCCCCAGGGAGCGGACTGCGGCGAGGGGCTGAGGAGGCGGAGCCTGTCGTGCGTGGTGCAGTGGGCCACCGGCTCCTCCTCCCTCACCACCCAGCCGGTGGCTGACCATCTGTGTGGAGACAGGGTGCAGCGGCACAGCCAGCAGGAGATGGAGCTGCCTTGCTTCGTGCCCTGTCCAGGTAACCAATCGCCACCCTCCTCCTACTTAACCCCCCCCCCCCCCCCCCATGCCAAGGCCGCAAGAGACTCTGCCTCTCATTTAAGAACTTGAATAACTCTATTTGTATAGTACCCTTTACAAAGCGAGTGTTATACAGAACAATTGAATAAAACCAGAGAATAAAATACAGAATGAATAAGAGACATTAAATACATATACTAAAAACAGTACTTCTTCTTAAAATAATAAGGCGGCGTGCAGTAAGATAAAAGCAGCACAGAGTTAAAGTCACTGTGTTAGGATGAGCCCTAAGAATGAAATGAAACGGGGGAAAGACTTAGCGTGGATGGCTGATATGTAGAGCAAGCTCAATCACGCAGCATCTTCAAGGACCGTAAGGCAGGATGCTCATTGGCTGTCAGAATGGTCATCCGTAGATATGAAGACGTAGCTTCGGCGTGACAAGGTCTAGTCAGGTTTATTGTTATAGCTAAAGTTCTCTTTTACATCCATTCGTTTGTTCAGTCCACTGGCAAATCTATTTCAGCAGACGCTGAGTAACTGTTATAAAATACATCCTGTGTCACTTTTGTTCCACAATGGGGCTGTTTTTCTAGAAGTTCTGCTGCGGGCGTACGGCCCGCTATTGGTCACACTTGCATGTCAATCAAGACCTCCTCCTGACATTCACGCGGTTCTTGACACAGTTAATCAACACTGTTTCCCAGACTTTCCGTTCTGGCAAGGCTTGCTCTGCGAGACCATGTCTCTGAGTCCTTTTAGTCGCGCAGCGAGACTTTTATTCACTTGGAGGCCGACTCCCCAGAGGTGAAATCGAAGAGCCATTTTACACTGCACCTGGGAGGCCAATATTTCATTTATTTTTCAATCTCCAATGTATTTAGAACATTGAATAAGCATTGGTCCTCGCTACCAAACACAATCATCGCCCAGGGCCCCTTGCATGGTTTCTATCGCAACGAAGGTCCCCTGCTGCAATTTCGGCCATGTAGAAAACTCACGTATAATAATCGTGTTTCGTCGTGTCGTAGTCCATGAGGATCTATTTGAGTCTTTGGTTACTCTTAAAAGAACCGAACGCATGTTTGCACATGAAAACGAGTCGCTGAGCTATCTTGCTGCAGCAGTGGATTGTGGATGGCTCATTCGATGCCAGTTCGATTCCTCTATTGTTTTGCGCCGATGGACACCAAAGTCACCTCATTTTATGTATTCTCTCATGTGACTTCATATCATGGCGCCGATCCAACCTGGGATTGGATGGTTTTGTGTAATAAGCCACACAGCTGTGTACAAAGACAACTGGGCAGTTGGGGAAAACAGACAATACGTAGAAAGAATAACGACAATGTGTGTTTACATAAAGCCGTATATTTAGCCCCCCCTTGGATGTATCTTGCGAGTTGGTGTGTGCTTGGAGCTTTGGAGGCTTAGTGCCTGTGTGTCTGTCTGAGTCGCTTCTGTTCAGGCCTTTTTTCTTTTTTTATCTGTGTGTATGTTCTTTTTGATATAAATACCTTATGCACTTGAGAGTTTATGTGTGTCTGTGTGTTTAGCGTGGCATATGTGCATGTGCGTATGAGTGTGTTTGTGTGTGTTTGTGATGGGTATGTTTGTGCCTGATTTTGTGTGTGTGTGTCTGTGGGTGTTTGTCTTTATGTGTGTGTGTGTTTATGTGGGTGTATGTGTATTTATGTGGGTGTTTGTGTTTGTGTTTTTGTGGGTGTGTCTGTAGGTGTGTGTCTGAGTGTCTGTAGGTGTGTGTCTGTCCGTCTGTGTCTTTGTGTGTGTGTCTGCGTGTGTGTGTGGCTCATACCACGACTGAATGACTGAACGGATCCCCACCAAGATGAAGCATAATGAGACGCTTCAGTCCACAGATTGTGGTTAATGGAGGGTGGGGGTGGGGGGGGGTGAAGTAGGCGGGGCGATCAAAGGGCTCTGCTGAGCTGCGGCGGCTCTGCAGCTCCGGATGAACTTATCAGGCACCGGCGTCCTTAGCCAGAGAGAGAATAGCCAGTCTCGACCTTGAGCCGGGAGGACGCCTCTGTGTTATTTATGGCGCCTGCAGAATAGATTGATCCCTTGTCCGTCCGTCACAGAGCCGATCAGTCTCTCTGCCAGCGAGCCAACACGTCCCTCGGGCGTTGTGTTTGTCTTGTTGTCGTTTTTTTTGGTCTTGGTTCAGTTGTTTGCTTTTGTTTTTAATGACAGATGAATTTCAATGTTGGATGGCGCTGTTTGTCCACGCTCCTTTGAGTTACGGAGCGCCTTGTGTAATTTATAGCCTGCGTGATTCATTATTTCTTTTTCCGGCGCGCGCCACTGCCGTCTTGAGTTATTTGTTTGCGATGGGCACATTATCTGCCGCAGACGTCTGGGGAAACGGCTGGATCCGCTTCTAATTTTCCACTCTCTCGCCCGGAAGGCACTTAAAAATGTTTTTCCCGACGACGTGGTTCAGAGGCAAAGTTGAGTACAACAACAAAAACAATTCTTCTTTTTTGAAACGGCAGTTTTCATAATCACAAGTGGCCGTAGTGCATGGTTTAGAACCCGTGGCCCCGTGGTTCTCTAGCGGAACAGCGCTGTCCGGGCGGTGGGCAGCACAGGGGCAGATTTTTGATTTTGAACGCGGGTTTTGATTCCAACATATCGCCACTCTCCATTTTCTTCGACCAGCCGACATTGTCCCTTTGCTTTTAATAATCTATATTTGTGTCTATTTCTTTGCCGTTGTTTTCCCACCTTGAGCACCGACTGTCTCTGTTGAGGACGATTCTGACGATTGTCGGGTGCCGTAAGTAGTAAACGATTATAAATGCTACTTTAACGGCACCTACAATCCAAAACCCAAATGAAATCTAGATGGAAAAAGTGTGTAGTTCAAAACGTGAGCAACTTTTACCTCTTTGCCTCCTATAGAGTTTGTTATGTACGATCATTCAAAAACCCCATGTTATTTCCCATAGACATTTGACCGATGGAACCAGGAGCTTCGGAGGCGGGACTTAATCTTCAGAGGTCCGTTGTCTTGGTTGCAAGGCCGACGAGGCTAGCCCTATCTCATATATGATTGGTTGCCTGAAAGAGGAGCGACACTAACGACAGCGGTGCCTTTACTTAAAAGTTGAAACAGTTGAAAACCGTTTAAAAGAGACAAAAAAATATGACTTTTGGACAAGGCCCTTAATGTGTTATTCTTTGGTTCGTTGTGCTCCCAACCCTAGGAGACTGTCATCTGACGGAGTGGTCGTCATGGAGCTTGTGTCAGCTGACCTGCCTGGAGGGGCGGAGCTTCGAGACCACCGGGCGCCAGGCGCGCTCCCGGGCCGTCATCATCCAGGTCCTGGAGAACCAGGACAGCTGCCCCCGACAGGTGTTCCAGACCCAGCCCTGCACAGGTACACTTAGCTCTGTAAAGGAACACAGTACTTAACTCTGTAAAGGCACATAGTACCTAACTCTGTAAAGGTACACAGCCAACCCATGTTTCCCTGTACGCGGTACTTAACTCAGTAAAGGTATGCAGTACCTAACTCTGTAAAGGAATGCAGTACACTCATGTTTCCCTGTATAGGTGTGCAGTACTTTCATCTGTAAAGGCATGCAGTACTTAACCATGCACAGGTACACAGCACGCCTATGTTTGCCAGTAAAGGCATTCGGTACTTAACCATGCACAGGTACACAGCACACTTATGTTTCCCAGTAAATGCACGCAGTTCTTATCTTTGTGAAGGTACACAGTACTTAACTCTGTAAAGGTACACAGCACTTAACTCTATAAAGGTACAAAGTATTTAACTTTGTAAAGGTACACAGCAAACTTGTGTTTCCTTGTTAGGGCACCCAGTACTTGTACAGATGCAAAGTACTTACTACTGTAAAGGTACACGGTTCTTAACCCTGTACAGTTCTGAAATACAATTGTAGCTGCCTGAGGTTTAAATTCAAGTACAGTGAGGCAACAGCATCATCAAGTATGGTTTGAACATTGTAGAGGTCCCAGCAGACCTTTTGCACGTTTTAAACATGCTTCAACTTTCAAACCTGAGCACGACCCAGGTCCAACTGGAATCCTGCTTCTTCTACAGTTCAAACCAAGTCCGGGAGCATACTGTGAACTGCGAATTCGAGACCCTGCTTGGGTTTTTTTTATTTTTTTATTTTAGTATGAATCCAGAGTTCAGAAAGACTATGATGAAACGCGTTGCGAGTGCACGGGCTCTTTCAGGCGATTGCGATTTTCTCTTTCTGATCCAGCGAGCGGATTGTTTAACATTGTGTGCCGTACAAATTTGTGGCAAGTGACTTCACCTTCGCAAACCGGAGGCAATCAGAAAGCGCACTTGTTGCTTTCCCTGCTGTTTGTTCTTCACTGTTTAACTGAAGGGATGAGAGGGACTGGAGTGTCCCTGACCAAGCCTCCACAGGAACCAGGCCTGACCCAAAAGCACCCGCCAGGAAGACGGAGCACTTCTTTAATAAAACAAAAGCCCATCCCTCCAGCAGCCCTCTTTCATCTCTTTTTATGTCTCACATTTATTTGACTCTGGTGCAGGACAGAAAATAAGCGAGTGGTTAGGGTTAGAGGAAATAAAAGACCAAACTAACAAGCGGCTTTCTGCATGGCAACCGTTGACATAAATATACTCTCTACAGAAAATATATACAAAAATATATCTATATTCTTTTGAGATATATATTTAGGGTTAGCTGAATGTATTTAGGGTTAACAGAATATATCAATGCATATATTCTGTTTATATTGATATCAACCATTATCTATAACACAACACACAACAGAGAAATAAATCCTATTTATACCCTAGTGGTGTGTCAGAGTGGTCAGGGGTGCTGAGAGCGAGGGGTTGGCTGTGGGTGACTGTTGGAGAAGGAGTGGGGGGCTTGGCTGTCTAATGTGCACGGGCAGCCTGTAGTCATGCCTGAGCGCGTTAGCCAGCACCGACGGCTAATGAGCTTCTGTGCTGCTGGCTCTGGCCCGGTCAAGGGGGGCGGTGCTACGACTTCCACTGGCGGACGGGCGGCTGGAGGGACAACGCCAGGGAGGTGTGGTGCCAGCGCTCCGACGGCCTCAATGTCACAGGTGGGCGCGGGGCGCACGCATGGAGGTTCAAGCGCATGCACACACATGCAGACACACGCGTGCACACATGCGCATGCACACACATACGCATGCACACACATGCGCATGCACACACCCACATGCACGCACGCACAGGCGCGCACACACACATGCGCACACGCAAAACACACGCATGGAAACGCACACGCAACATGAACGCACGCAGGCACACACACACATGCACGCAGACACACATACATTCGAATGCGCCAGCACACAAACACTAACGTGCGCACACATGCACGATGATGCCAGGGGAAATAACGCACTGCAATCAGCTGAAGTCATCTGCTCTTTTTTTTTCTCTGTGACACATCCACACATACCTTCACTCGTACACACACCTTCACGCGTACACACATGGTGCCACGCACGCACACACACACACATAGTCGCACGCATACAGATGTCCGGTCATGGACTGGGGAGACACCCATAAAGATGCGTGCTAGGAGCATCATTTAGTGAGGGGGGCGTTTTGGTGCAGTGTTCCTCTGGAAGTTAACACCTTCTTATTTGATCTTCCCGTTCTGCAGAACACTCATTGATTTCTGCTCCCCCCACAAACATAAGTGATCAATAAGCCTGCGACTCTGGCGGCAAGGGATCCATATAAATATAATCACGCATTTGTATTGGTTGGAAATGAAGTAGCACATACAGGCGCGGGCAACGCTGGAATGGGGGGAGGGGGCTTTGGGCAGGGAAAGGCGAGCCTGGGTGGTGCTGGTGGGGGGAGCTGCGCTTTAAATGGAGGGTTAAAGGAGATCTTAATGCTGTGAGGAACTAAGAACCTGTCCTCACCCAATGCACACGCAGCAGCAGTAATCCACCCCCTCCCCCCTTCCACACCTTTCCCTCGGTGTCTCGCTCTCTCTTCCTCTCTCTCAGCCTCTCACCCCCAGCTCTCCCTCTCTCTCTCCTCCTCTCTCGCTCGCTCTCTGTCACCCTCTCAACCCCACCTCTCTCTTCCTCCCTCTCCCTCGCTCTCTCCTTCTCCCTCTCTCGCTCGCTCTCTCTTCCTCTCTGATAGCCTCTCACCCCCAGCTCTCTTTCCCTGTCCCTCTCTCACCCTCTCTCTCTCTTTGTTCTCTCTCTCTGTTCTCTCTCTCTCTTTGTTCTCTCTCTGTTCTCTCTCTGTTCTCTCTCTCTTTGTTCTCTCTCGCTCTCTCTCTTTCTCTCTCTCTCTCTCTCTCTCTCTCTCCCCCTCCGTCTCGCCGCGCTGAGCAGGACGGACCAGAGGCATCACTCTTCTATATTTTGACACACAATTGTGCCACGGTGGAATTAAAACGTTCCCCAGGTTGATGAGGCGGCCTGATAAGGTCCGTCTCGTCATTCATCCCGCATGACACGCCGTTCAGTCGCTGATCCACGGTGCAGTGGTGATAATTTGTGTCTGTGTGTGTGTATACGATTGTGCGTGTGTGTGTCTGTGACTGTGTGTGTGTGTGCATACATGTGTGTGACTGTGTACGTTTGTGCGTGTGTGTCTGTAACTCTATATCTGTGTGTCTGTGACTGTGTGTTCGTGTGTGTGCATACATGTGTGCCTGTGTGTTTGTGTGTCTAACTACGTTTGTATGTGTGTGCGTGTGTGTTCGTGTGTGTGCGTGTGTGTGTGTCTGTGTGTGTGTTCCTCCAGGGGGGTGCTTCTCTCAGAACAGCCCAACCACGGTGCGCTACTGTCACCCTCCGTGCACCAAACCGTTCTCCCGCTGCACACCGGTAAGGGGTGTGTGTGTGTGTGTGTGTGTGTGTGTGTGTGTGTCTGCGCACGCGCGCTTGTCTGGCATGCATGTGCTTGTGCTTCGATTCATCCACTCCAGTTTTGAAACTATAAAGTTCTCTAAAAACATAGACACGCACGCAGACAAACAGACACACACACACACACACACACACACACACACAGCTAGAAGTTAACCAGATAATAGCTGTTGAACGATGTAGGTTTAGTCGCGCACATCCAGGTGCCGGGGCTGCATGCGGTTTGTTGGGCAGCAATGGAAGTTTAAGCTTAAAGTGGTACTGCCCTCTAGAGGATGTCTATTGTAACTGAAGGTAAGATGAGTTATGAAATGAGTTGTATGGCTAATGTTGGACCTTCATGGTGAAATAGCTCAAACCAAAGTAACTATATACACCGATATACATACAACACGCATTACATGTTTGTGTTCAAAGTCGCAATTTGTTTCATTTCAACTAGCTCGTGGCTTACATAAGTTTTATGTTATTTTTAAAGTTTCTTGCCTGATAACTGTGAAGGTCTCAATGTTACTCATTGAGACTACAACTTGATTGTTTCATAGTTTAGCATCATACAAATATTCCAAAATCCATCCGTTGGAGAACTCCACAACGTTTCATCGCGTCATCGATGTGCTCCACGTCTCAATGTATAGTGGCATTTCGAAAGTAGACATAAATCAGCTATCACTGCCACCAAGTGTCACTGCCTTAAATCTCCCTCTCCCTACGCTGACGGAGACAGAGTGGGGTGTGCGGGTGTGAGCGCGGTTACACGGAGGTGATGACTGCGCACGGTTTCCTGGACTACTGCACCAGAACTCCGGGCGCGGACCACAAGAAGGCCGACGTGAAGACCAACTCCGGGAGGTTCCGACCGGGACCACCACACACCCAGGACTTCTTCAGTGAGTGGTCTTTGCGACCCGTGGGCCCAGGTACTGACCACCGTGTCGGGGCCGGTCTCCGTGTATAAGAGACATTCCCAACCATTGTTCTCATTCAAAATGGAAGGAGGGTCTCAAAACTTGTTCAAAATGCATCCAAAAATTCCTGTCCTATATTAGTAGGAATGTTGTGTTTATTATTATTTTTATTATTTTAGATAATTGTATTAGTTTATTAATTATAATATTAAACTATTTTAATTTATTATTTTTTATGGATGTATGATTCTAAAGCAGAGTTTCTTGTCTCGACTTTGGGCAGAAACGCTCGCCTGTGGGGCTTGCGGAAGAAATATTTGTTATTATTTCTAATCTATGGACAGGATTAAAGCGTCTGTGTTTTCTGTTTTAACAGATGGAAGACTTAGGCTGTGGGTTTACGGCGTCACTGCGGTGGGATTCATCCTAATACTGTTTGTAATTACTGTATCATTCCTGCTCTGGTATGTATCTTTATCCCGCTGGATGTCTAAAATGTTTTACTTAAGAGATTTTATCAAATCAGGGAAATGTTAGCTAAGGACAGAGTTGTCTGGAATCAAGCAGAAGAATGCATAAGGGAATCCCTGCTCCCTTTTGACCGGTTTACCTAGGGCACAAGGGTTAACGTTAGACAACACTAGGAACATGTAGGGTTGCTAGACAATACAAGGAATAGGAAACAAAGTTTAAATGATTAAAAGTAAACAACCTACCTTTCCATCACAGGGGCCACCATAAAATATGATGCTTTTATTAAATTAAAAATGTCCTATATTTGTTTTGCCTGACTAGCAAACGCCATGCTAAACAATGACTACATTTGGTGCCTTACCGACTTTTGTGGCGTACAAAAATAGGCGCAAGAACCGTCATGTCACTTTTGGCCGCCAATTCTGCACTTAGGATTTACTCAGGCATCAGTGTTGGGTCGCCATCTGTGTTAAGCCGTTACAGCAGCGAATCTTTGTTGACTTCATCTGCCTCACAGACGCTCGTAAGAATAAGACGGTGCGGACGGACTTACAGATCCGTTTGACTCGTTTCATGGGCCAGAGACGGAGCAGAAAATTGCGACATTGTCACTCGTTGCGCTTCATTTGAGACGCGTGCGGTGAGAAAGCCCTTGATTTACGCCGCGATGTCACCGCGGTTCGGAATGGATGAGCAAATGGCTCGCGAACCGTCAGACCTGTAACGCAGACAACACGCTCATGAAACCCCTCATCGAGTACGACTGTCACAGTTAGGCCCGACTGTCGTCCGTGCCGCGCCGCTCCGTTAAATGTGATCCGATTAAATCTCACGCTTGTGTCGTGTCATACCCCCTCCGTCTTCTTCTCCTGTCTCCACAGTAAACCCTTCAAGCCCCCCAAGTCGTCCTCCCCGCCCCAGAAGGCGCTGACCCTGGCCTACGACGGCGACGCCGACATGTGACCCTGCTTCTCGTTCACCTCCGCGAGAAAACGCAGCTGGCCCGGAACAGACACTGAAACCCCCCCCTCCCTGCATAGACTTTCCCCACACCGCATTGCCTACCACCCATCCACTCCATCTGGCCGTTGGTCTGTCCGTACCGCTGTTGCTCCGGGGCCGGTGGCGGTCATTAGCCGGACGTTCAGCGACCAGCGGACGCGTCAAGCCTCGTGGGCGAGCAACAAGTTTGAAGACTGACCTGTCCCGTGCTCTTGAACGCGGGCCGAACTCGACGACCGTGGTCCCATCGTGTCCAAAATGCTATCGTGTCGTCCCGAATGATTGGATTTCAGTCTCTAAAACTCTTATGACTATAACGTACAGGGAAAACGCTTCTCTTGTGGACTTCGTACGCATCGAGATGCCTTCGTGGAGAGGTGTGTTATGGACTATACACAGATCACTCCAACCCCAAGGAGGGTACCTGTTTGCTGGAGACAGGCACCTTTGTGATGGAGACAGGCAACTGTGTGGTGGAGACAGGCACACTTGTGGGCTAGAGACAGGCGTCCGTCGCCTTGGTGAGGCAGACACAGTTCACCAAGACTGGGGAAGTTGGACCAACGGAACAGGTGGATGTTTGATTTGTGGGACTTTTAAAGATATCTAAATAGGTCCCATGTTGTGAAACAAAGCCTTTGTTTGACAAACTGATCGAAAAGAAAAAGCTCTATGCACTACATTAGTGCTTATTCATTTTTCTGTTTCTTGATTTTATTTCAAACAACTTTTCTAGTGTTTAAACTGTAACAGTGGGTTGAATTGTGTTTATGTTTACGATGCCATATTTGGTTGTGGGTATGGTTGATTGTGTGTGCGTGGGTGATTGTGCGTGCGTTTGTGTGCATGCATGTGTGTGTAGGGATTCTGAGCAAACCAAATGCAAGCTTGCCTTGACTTTTTCTTTGAGTATTAACATACAGTGACCCACAATTTCTCCCAACACTCGTCAAAGGTACAACTAAATTACATTTAAAAGTGGCTTGGTTTTGTTTGTAAGGAACTGAATCGCATAATGCCATGGTTTAGGTGTTTTAAATCTGTGAATCTGTTCAGCACAACATCAGGGACCATGTACTCATGGTAATTGAAAGAACTAAGTGATTGACTTGAATGTATTTATTTATTTATTTATTTATTTACCATGGATATTTGTAGTTTTTCATGATGAAGACATAATGTAGATTTATGTTGATGATTTATTTTTCTTATTCATTCTTAATTTGTGTTTTCTATAAATCTTTCATTCTGCTGCCATGACAACAACAAATTAAAGTGCGGAAAAGGGTCATCTTTATGCAGTCTAGACCAGAGGAGTGCCTCAAATTCAAATCACTTACAGCCCGGTAATGTGGCAATGCTTTCCACCGGCACTCTTTACAAATCACTAAATCCTCTGAACCCAAATAATCTCAAACTGCTGACCGCATTATTCATCAGACCCAGAATTGAAAAGTGATGTATATTTTTTTAACTGTAATCATAGGTTGTCTTCTTGCACTTAAGTGTTGCGCTTAACCAATTGAGTTTCGTTGTTTCTTTTAGGTTTATTTTTCAATTGTGAATCCCAAAAGTTCTTTCACAAACAACTATAATCTATCTGGTTGTTAGAATCGTTCAACAACGATTCTAGTTCAACAGCCATTGTATGTATGCATGCTTGATCTTTTCTGGTTTGAAGCTACAAGTGACCTTGCAATGACCCCGTTTTACATGGTACCAAAACATTTGATTGCTGTTTACTTTAGATATGTTTCCATTGATATTTGGCTCGTCAAAATGACAGAATACAGATGACGTTCAAGATATTTCATTTGGGAATATGACCAACGTGTTATGGATTTCTCAAAGACCAAATGATTGGCCACCTTCTGATATCTTCTCTATTAGAGGTTGCAGCCAACCACTTTGAGGCCTGACGTGATGTCAGACTCATCATTTTCGTGGCCGTTATTACAGAGTATTTGGACAGTAGGTTAAACCATTATTTACACTGATATCAAACCATTTGTGTGACTATCGTGTGTATCTGGTTGGGGAAAGAGATGTTGACAAAGGCAAATAAATTGTTGTACATTCTACGTGGGGCGACTGAATCTTTCTTCCATGTCACGGGAGTCTCTGAGTACCATTCAGCCCGGTTCCGTTAGACCGAGAGACGGGGAGCAGCAGGGTGCGAGTCGATCTTGATGAGATTCACTTTGCTTGCATCCCGCGATGATCTCCATTGACTCCTCTGTTCTCTTGTCTCCATGCCTATAATTACCTTCTGATGGCCATTCCTCCGAGGCCCGGAGCCTCTGCCGTGCGTATAAAAGGGGGGGGGGGCCTGATAAGACTCACGGTGCTACCATCCACTCAGATGCAAGCCCCCTCCCCACCACCTGATAGACCCCTGATAGACCCCAGCTCGATTGAAATCTGTATTAAAATCTTTCCTCCGATCTAATTCATTTATTTACGGGCGCCACTGTCGGTTATGAGTAGGGTGGATCAGGACGGCGGTGCCGAGGCTGCGTAATGCGGGGCTAAAGGGCTGCAGGACCCCGTCATGTCTAATTCATCTACTGTAAGTAGCTGACACCGCCCAAGGTGGAGTTTGTAATTGTCTTCAGGGTTCGGGGGAACGGCTCTGGGGGGGGGGGAAATTAGGTTTAGTTTAAATCATGCTTCATCCATTGCCTCCAGTTCAATTACTGAACTGGAGGATTTTTAAACTGAGCTTGAGTGTAATATTTCAAGGAACAGAGAAAGGGTGTTCGTACTTTTTGCTGTAAGGTGTGAGAGAACACGTTTGAATAGGGCCATATTTGGGGCCCATTTAACACAGACAAATTTGAATTGTCTTGAAAATGAAATGAAAATGAAACCTTGAATGGTTTATCAATTAGGCCAATAATAATAATAACGGCCAATAATTAAGGCCGAGCAAGGATTCCGAGACAGAATTCAAGATGGCTGCGCCCAGTGTGACTTGAAGTATGAACTGTTTTCATTGTGTTTGGACCGCTTTGGTGGTTTTAATGGCAATTTCAATCACTCGTATTACTGCAATACCTTACTGCGTCCGTATCTCTGCCTATGGCCTATAGCCTACTTATTTTGGAGCGCCTGGTACTCTGCCAATGCTACCGCGACGATAGCTTTCTGGGTGGCGTCCATGTTTTTCTCCAACGACCGAGCGAAACATAATAAAACGATTGAAGGGTGGGTGTGACATCCGAGGTCCGAGTCGGTTCGCAGAGAATACTAAAACGCACAATCACTCAACAGCCGCAACAAACTGTCAACGTCGCAACCAAGTCGATTTTGTCTAGAGGGGAGGGGATATTTTTCATCAAAGGGAAAATGAACAATCGCCTATAAAAAATAAATTCAGAGATTCGGCCATCTCCAAAGACGAACTCGATGAAGCTATAGCTATTGGGATAAAGCTAGCCCTCAAAGAACAACAACGTGGTCTAGAAGTGGCGGTAGCCTCCGCTGTCAAGGAATCTGTGGACTCTATCCTGGTCCCAGTACTACGTGATTTACGAACCGAAATCCAAAAGACAAATGAAACTGTGAAGGAGATCAGCAGTGAACTTGAGTATGTAGCCACATCTACTAAAAGGACCCAAGACCTTGTGGACTCTGTTCAGGCTGCTGCACGAGAGGATAGGCGCTCGGCCGTTGAGCTAAGAACACAGCTGGAACAGCTCACCACAAAGTTGACAGATCTGGAGGACCGGGGACGAAGAAATAACGTAAGGCTGGTTGGCTTACCAGAATCAGTGGAGGGTTCGGATGCAAGCGGCTACCTCAAAGATAACCTCCCCAAGTGGATTCCTTCATTGGTGGACCGAGACATTGGCATTGAGCGGGCGCATCGTGTATATGGAGGAGAGGCTAACTCCAACAAACCACGCTCCTTCATCTTCAGATTACTGTGTTGGCAAGACAGATTGGCTATCCTTAAAGGGGCGCGTCAAGTTTATCCAGTAGGGTACGCTTCCAACGGAGCCACTTCGGCACCAACAGCCAGCACGCTCCTGTTCTTCCCAGATTACAGTCCAGCGAGGAGAAAGAGCTTCAGCTCTGCCATGAAGAAAGCTAAAGACATGAACCTGGAGCCGTTCCTCATCTACCCTGCGTGGGGGTCCGCCTCCACACCGGTACGGCGCGACGGTGGAGCTATTGCTGCAGTCTCAGATCCGATCATAGAGAAGAACCACAGGGATCTCCCGCACGCAAGAGAACTTAGTGGTCATGAAGGAATGAACTTTCATCATTTAACATATACAAGTTATGTAGCAATGGACAGTCTCAGAATCCTTATTAAGGTATTTTGGAATGGTTGGAATATAAGATTCCAACCATAGGTTCTTCTGACAGTTCCTTCCAGTATGATTTAACACTAGCATGCTAAATAAGCCTAGCTTCACTTGTTCGAGAGGTGATGTTTTCTTTATTTTATGTTAGGACTGTATTGGCTTATCTGCTACTTTAGCCATGCGTTGGTGTGGATTGGTCACGTATCAGACGATGCTTATGTGTTTACAGACCTAGGGTTTTTTGTTTGTGCGGTCTGTGTTTGTTTTTGTATACAGTTTTTCCCACCCCTTCCCCGTTACAGACATATTCATACTCTTTATTAGAACATCAGCGTTGGGGCATCTGCAGAGTAATTGGCAGGACGATCGCACGCATATGCTCTATCTTATACTATCACGTTTACATTTTAAGACAGATCTTAACCATATAATATGTCGACGCAGTCATTGAATATGTTATCACTCAATGTGAATGGCCTAAACTCCGCTATCAAAAAAACTTGTGTTCTTAAATATCTTCGTCGTAAAAGGGTGGACATCGCCTCTATCCAAGAAACGCATCTAAAACAATGCAATGTGGCACGGTTTCAAAATAAACATTACAGATTAATTGTATCATTGTGCGCCCTAAATAGGACCAAGGGAGTTTGCATCCTTCTTAACCGGAAAATGTCCTGCGAGGTAAATGTCATTGGTAATGATGAGAATGGAAGGCTTGCTTTTGCCCGTGTTAACATATTTAATCATAAATTGGCGTTTACATCTGTATACTGCCCAGATGAGCCTGATAGAGACTTTTTTTCTTACATTGGAAACACATTATTAGAACAAAATGATGTTCTTTAGTGGTGGGGGGTGATTTCAATGCAGTCCTTAATCCATCTCTTTATAAATCGAATTCAGATGCAATGGCCAATCCTTCATCTACCCTATTGAACACACTTGTCACAGACTTAAATCTTGTTGATATTTGGCGCATGCAGAATGCTACTGCTAGGGATTAAACATTTTTTTCCAATAGGCATAAGACATTTTCCCGGATAGATTATCTTTTTCTTAGCCCAACCTTAATTGCCGGACATACGTCCATTACTTTCTTACCAGTTCTGCTATATGATCACTCTGCGCTGTTATGCAACGTTGATCTGCCCAACATTAGGACAAAGGCCCCCAGGTGGCGTTTAAACACATCTATACTAACTAACTCTGGATTTCTTAGTTCACTCAAAGTTCAATTAAAAGATTTTTTGGATATTAACACAAAGGAATGCTCCACTCCACAAATTTTATGGGAGGCCACAAAGTGCTTTATTTGTGGTTTCTGTATTTCATTCTCCTCAACTCTAGCTAAAACCGAAGCTTCCCAGATCACAAATCTTGAATGCAAAATAGAATCGTTAGAAAACTTACAAAAACGTAGCTTCTCAGATGATCAGTCTAAACTGCTGAAATCTTTGAAAGATGAATACAAGACACTGGCTGTATCAAAGGCGGAATTAATCTTGCATAGAACTAGACAAAAGTACTACTTTGAATCAGAGAGGCCTAGTCACCTGCTGGCTCTTATGCTTAAGGAATGTGAAACGAAAGCTCACATCACAGCAATAAATAAGCCTGATGGCAAAATTACAACCAATCTGCAGTCCATTAATAATACATTCTTGACATTTTATGAAAATCTATATAAATCAGAAATTTGCATATGACAACGCTAATTGTAAACATTATCTTGACAAATTGGATCTTCCCTGCCCGAACAAACAGACCAAGATGATCTGGAAGCTGCTTTAGAGCTGGATGAACTACATAGAGCTTTGAAATGTCTCAGTAAAGGCAAATCGCCTGGCTTGGATGGCCTCCCACCAGAGCTTTATTTAGAACTTTGGGACATGGTGGGCACACTCATGCTTGATTCATTTTATTTTGCAACCAAGAGTGGGACCTTTCAAAGACACCAAAAAACATCACTCATCACCCTACTCTCGGAGTGCTCTAGTTTTAGACCAATATCTTTACTTACAAGTGATCTTAAGATATATGCCGAAGTTCTTGCTCTGCGCCTTGAAAAAGTTATTCAATCTCTAGTCAATGAAGACCAAACAGGCTTTATCAAAGGACGCTATGCATCTGATAACATGAGAAGGCTGCTACACATTATAGATGTAGCAGAGACACACCCAAATCCTTGTGCCGTATTTTCACTTGACGTCGAGAAAGCCTTTGATAGGATGGAGTGGAACTATATGTGGGCAGTTTTGCAACGTTTTGGATTCAGACATAATTTTATAGCAATGATCAAGGCGCCATACCACTCACCTTTAGCAAGTGTTCTAACAGGGAGCATAATCTCTTCTCCTTTTACCCTGCAGTGTGGAACAAGACAGGGATGTCCACTCTTGCTACTTTTATTTTGTCTATCTCTGGAACCCCTGGCACAAGCCATTAGGCAATCTACAGCTTCCCCATTGAAAATTGGTCATCACAATCATATTATATCTCTATATGCGGATGATATAATTTTGTTCTTGGATAGCTTTGGCACCTCTATTCACCCAGTCATCAAGGAATTTGGTCATTTCAGCAGCCTTTCAGGCTATAAAATTAATTGGACAAAATTTGCACTTATGCATCTAAATAATATACAAACAAAGGCTCCTATTCGCACCTATATTCAGACCAAAAGCTCTTTTACATATCTGGGCATTACAATCTTTAAAAACATACATACAATTAACAGAGACAACTTCAACACTATGCTAAGCAAAATAAAGTCAGACATTCATAGATGGAGGAATCTAAAGACATCTCTTCAAGGTAGAATTAATACAGTTAAAATTAACGTATTGCCCCGTCTCAATTTCCTTTTCTTTATGCTACCACTCTGCCCCCCTCCAAATTATTTCAAAGACATTCACTCCATGATTTCCAGTTTTATTTGGAAATCCTAGGGAAATCCTAGGGTTTGTTTGACTACACTGCTGGGGGGTTTGGCAGTACCAAACTTTGAGCTTTACTATTGGTCTTTTCAGATCAGGGTACTCAGCACATGGGTTGACCCACAGCCTACCACTGCATGGAAATTGATTGAAGCTGCTAAGATATTACCACACAAACTGCAAGAAATCCTATTCTCTAGCGTAACAAACAAAATAATTCAAAATAATTTTGGCTAAACGACTGCGACAGTTGCAATTTATTACAGAAACATCTCACAAAAAACACACTTTCTCAACTGATCGCAATGTATGTCTCACTGAAAGCGTCATCTGTAAGCGCAGGACCCCGAGTCGATCTGGCAGCCGAGTCAATCTGGTACGCGCAGCGGCAAATATATATAAAATGAAGGCTTGTAATGTGAACGCTATAATATGAAGGCTTTCTCATAACTATCCTCCTGTTAGTGACATTGTTCTTGTCTTGTTTCTATCAGTAATATTTATTTTAATTCATTGTTTTCTATCTCATGCAGGATCTTGAAAACATGCAGGAAGCGAGCAAGTGGCTAAAACAGATGAAGGAACAGAACCTCTTCAAAGGGGTGGTCCAGGTGCAGCGCTTCCTTGGCATGGAAGACAGCGAGGCTGTACAATCCCTAGAGAATTACATAGAAAATGGTGACACCTTAATTGCTAAAGAAAAGCATGAAGTTATGGATCCTTTTCTATTTATGTTAGAGTATTATGAGGACATGCCATTGTTTTTTGGAAAACTTGAAAATAATGCGACGATTAAAGTCCATTGTGGATTGTTTTAACCGAAATGTATTCAATAAAATTCTTTGAATTATTAATCTGCTGTCTTTTTGTTAAAGGGATAAAGTAGGCTAAACGTAAGCAGGTTCCCCACGTTAAACTGTTATATGCATTAGGCTACATGTCATTGTAAATTTGTAATAGGCTTCTTTTCTTAAATGCATATGACTCAAGGTTGTCAGTTTCACGTAAGCCAGTAAGGCTATAATTAAGTTAATCAAGAGCATATTTTTAAATGAGCGGGTCGGGTGCATTATATTTATATAAGGCCTAATATTTGAGGTTCGAGTTGCGGTCATTTATGTACCCGCGCACCACTGCTACATACAGATCTACAGATCTACGCGATTTAGAAAAGTACTAGACACGCCTCCTACTTCCGCGATTTACAACAGTACAAGTTACGCCTCCTACAAGTCACGCTTCTGTCTTGCAGGACGCAGACGGATTCATTTTGGGAATTGGGAAGAAGCGAGTCAGAGGCCGTCAGACGTCTTGCAGCAGATCTTTTCTACAGTGAGTCTACTTACACTCTTATATGCCAGGCTGTCGCTTTTCACATTTCCTCGAAACACATGTAAGGGAACATATATTAAGTTGTGTTTGAGACTTGCGTCATGCGTGATCTGAATACTGACACATTCGCTGAACAACAGCAACAGCGTGCTAGGACTACATGCATATTCTCCTTTACTGGAGGAATAGCGATGCTATGTGTCGCACCTAGATACTCTGATATGTCGATGGTTCTATGTCGGATCCTGAATAGAAAATCACTCTACAGAATCGGAAAGGTCTTTATCCGTATGACAGCTTTTTTACCACGTACTTTCAGCTTCAATTGTATCAACAAACCTTATGTCTCGTCAGCTAACCAAATCATTGATCTGTTCAGCAGACGAGCTGCAGCAGCGATGGCATCGCCCCTGAGGTGCCTGGTGGAGGACGATGAGCGGTACCTCAAGTCCTTCCAGCTGTTCCTGGAGCGCTCCTCTGAGCACCAGTGCATGCAGGACTTCATTCACGGTACACTGCCGGGTGAACTAGCCAGGTAATCCAGTAACCACTGCATGAACCACTGGTAAGTCCCAGTGGTTCACAGCGTTCTCAGAATATGTTTGACTTATGAAGACCTACCCCCCAAAAAGCAAAAAAATAAACAACTACCATAAACATTAAATGGCAGGGGCAAAATGAATGCTTACAGTAAGAGATGTGTTCTTGTGATTCACTTTCATTGTTTTCATTGGAATTATATGCAGAACGTGATCGTTAATATTCGTAAATTATTTTGTTATGGACGTATTCAGGTTACATTTATTGCATTTAGGTAGAATCATTAAAAAAAAATTAAGCCTATGGATCTATCGCGCCTGACTCTTCAGCTTGCCTCCATTACCAGTTAACATCACGGCTATTGTACTATTATCGTAGCTACTGTTCCTGTTAATCTTTAAACCTGACCACCACCTGCACCACTAAACCCCTGTTGCTATTGCACATGTTTTTTTTAAAAATGAGCCAATTATTAAGGGTCCAATGGGGTTTTATAGCTAGACAGGACTGCTGAGATCCCGACAACATTATCACTGCTGCCTTGTGTTTATTAACTGATCTTGATTAGTAAACTCATATATTATCTTTCCAGCTAACGCCAAATAATGGTTCAACACATGGATATTATACGTAAAAGGTGTAGAGGGTGCTGGGACGACGATCAGTATGGACCCACCAACGATATACAATGTGCTAACGGTATTCAAATGTAACGTTTAGTGTCGGCGACGGAAAGGCTGAGCTGAATGTCTTCGGAGTGGGAAGCGGTTCAGGTGAGAACCTACCAGGCCTTCTCTCCCCTAGTGACAGTGTAACTTTGTGGAGCCTCCATTCAAACATGTTCATCTACAGATCCTCAGTTGGACGACAGCCTTTGTCAGCAACTTGTCCTGCCAGTTGGGTTGATATTAACCCTCCACGGCAGACAATGTCAATAGAGGCAATTATAAGTTGTTCTTTTTTTGTTTACTTCAATGTATTTCTGTTTTGAGTGCTTGCATTTCGACAGAGAGTCTATTCCGCCAAGAATGCCGGAATGTGATGTCAAAACCGATTAAATGTTTCTGTTAATGTATTTGCAGCCACACGACACCTGTGTGTCAGTATGATAGAGTGGACGGCGGTATGGGTTTCCTAATGGCATCTGAATTAATGACTTTATACCCTCAGGGTAGCGTTGATGCTAATCTGAGAGTTTATATGCTACATGAGCTCAGCTGACCACATCTGCTGCTGTTCACTTGCATAAGAGTCAAACAAGTGCGGTTTAACAAGTGGCTCTGCAACAAATTGAACAAGCAAAAATAATCGTCATTTTATTTTATTTATTTTTTGCCTTCCGTCTCTGACAAATTAGGTGTAAGTGTGTGTAGTGCAGGTAGCTATGTGCTGCTAAGCGTCATTCACTGCCAATTATCTTGTGGAAAAACACGGTTAGACAAGAACATTTCCATTCTATAATACCTTTCATTTAATAAAACGTGGTAGCTGTTTACATTTTATCAAAAAGGCTGACACTCCACCAAGGGATATTAAAACATTCCTGCATACACTTTCATTCTTGACTTCAGAGCAGATTTTGTTTCTAAGTGGAATTAAGGAAAATAAAGGCGTTTTATCCAATGAGAGGTCAAGCGTCTGCTTGTTGCTGTGGTTGCAGGTGATATAGACCTGGAGATGTTTTCTCAGCTCCGTCAGAAGCATCCAAGCATAACGGTGGACAACCAAGTGATTGAGCCCAGCAGCCAACAGATACATAACTACAAAGGTACATACTAACTGCGTATTATCTCACGTTTACTCTTTCAGCCTTGCTCATCCGAGTCAGGAAGGATTAAGGGTTTATACCAATTGTAATTGGTTTACCTATTTTAGGAAAATTGGTTAACAATCCAACTAACTGGGGGTCACTTGTGTCATTTTTCCAATAGTTTTGGTGTCTAAAACACCAGATTTAGATTATATTAAATTCACCTGGAACAAGAACACTGCCGCTGGGTTTGAACAACACTGGAAAGAAAACAAGATGAGCAAGAAAGCAGACTTCATTCACATGATACAGGTGAATAAGGTTCCCACTATGAGCGCCAATGCTGCACATCACATTGGTTTCTTCAGTCTGAGTACATGCTGGTATTGTAGTTTAGACCCATTTTCTGGTAACATCACTGGCATAGATTGTTTACGTGGCACTTTAATGTTTCTGTATATGTTAACATGTTATAAATGTATATGTGTGCTCCCCACAACATCGAACACTAACCAAAATAAGGAGTTTACCTACCAGTTTTCCTTCTTCAGTTTTACATCACCAAAATCATTATGATTGTCTAGTTTCTCATGACCAGGGCTGTCTACATGCACACTCTGATAATCATTCCAGATTAAGCTGTACTAAATGACTCTCCTAGACCAGGAATATTAAAGAGCATGCAATCAATGTGCCACTCATGTGACACATTTCCATTCACATTAATTGTCCACATTTCATGGCAATTAACCCACACTCGTGAACACCTGTCGTTAATAGACTATTAATTAGCCATTCTCTGGACCGCTCCGCCAGCCAATTTCTCTGGGCTTGTGTTTGAATGAACAGATGCTCTATTACGTCAAAGACCCAGACGCCACCGTCCGCTTCTTCCAGAGTCTACTCGACAAAAATGGAAAACTTCTCATTATTCTCGTTTCTGGTACATCGACATTTCTTTATCGCTCCATCAATTTCTTTACGAGTGATTATAGAGAGATGCAATTCTTATTACTGCATCCAGGAGAGGCAATCCATCAAATATTGTATGGCTTGACAAAGATATATATATATATATATATATATATATTTTCTTTTTAATGTATTTTATTTCCTTTTTTTTTGTTGAAGGACTATTGCCTACATGATTGGCGCATTATTTGATTTAGCTGTTAGATGCTATATCATTTAAAATGTTCATGTTTCTACCGGTAGACATTGAGCAGGTATATTACCTTATAACAAATTCCATGTCAACGTATTTTTGGTTTCGTGTTTTTTTGAGTCAACAATCAAGCAGTTAATCTGTAAAATAATATAAGCACATAAGACATCTGATGCTTGATTCAACCCACCTGTCTGTCTGCTTGTGCACGTGCGCGTGTCTGTGTGTGTGCGTGGGCGTGCGTTGGACCCTCAGAGAGGAGTGGGTGGGGCAAGCTGTGGCGGAAGTACCGGAGCCAGCTGTGTAACGCCGAGATCAGCCAGTGTGTGACCACGAGAGACATCAAGAGCGGCCTGGAGTCCCAGGGCGTGGCGTACCGTAGTTACTTGCTTCCGTCCCATCTGGACATCAGCGAGTGCTTCGTGGAGGGCAGTGAGAAGGGAGGGCTACTGCTGGACTTCCTGACGGAGGTCCTGGACTTCAGCCGGACGGCGCCGGCCGAGCTCAAAGCGGGGGTCCTGGAGATGTTGCGGCAACCGGACTGCAGCGTGGAGACCGATGGGAAGATCATCTTTAACAACAGCCTGGAGGCTCTGGTTCTGGACCCTCTGCCTTAAGGCCTGATTATGGTTCCATGTTGACGCAGCGTAACAGACTCATTGCGTCCCTGCAGACTCTCCTTGCATCCATCGCCAGTCTTGACGTGCGCCTCCCAAAAATTGTAACCTTGGGTCAGGGTGACGCAGAATAAAGGGCTGTGATTGGTCCGCTCACTAAAATCCGACGCAGAACCAAAACAGTTCCCAACTGTGTCTAAGCACCGTTCTGTGAGGAATGGTAATATTCTATTAGATATTTTTTAATTACAACTATCACGTAACAATCTTAAATGTTGATTTGTTTGGAGCACAATCTGAAACAATACCTTAGCTAGCCATATGATGGTGCTATAAAACTAGCCATATGAGGGGAATAACTCATATTGTAAAACCAAGGCTCTAGCTCTACAGGAAGGGATGGAACTAGAAAAAGTATTACCTGCAGAAACTGGAGTTAATGCTGTAGTTGAGGGTATTGAGGGTGTTGAGGGTGAAAATATGTTTTAGCAAAGTTGGATAGTTAAAGACATAAAGAAATGTTAAATGGCTTAAATCAAGTGAAGGGATGTAAACAAGTTTAAATGGAATTAACATGCACACCATTTAAAATGGTTAGAAACAAATAAAGTGAAGAGTTAAACAAACAGCTGAAGTGATCATGTTTGAATACATTTGATTAAATATAGAAAAGCTGAGCTCTTCTGGTGTGTGTGTGTGTGTGTGTGTTCGTGCGTGCGGTGGAGTATTGTTGCGACCGTGGGCGTGGTCGCCGTGTTCCGGGTGCCATAAGGGATTCCTGGGACTATCGCTAGTGGGACCTTTGGCGCCATCCTAGGTCCTTTGCGGCAGGCAGGGACATAGTGTGGGGTTTGTCTCTGTGGGCGTGTATTTATTTTAGTGTAACGTTACTGTACTTACGTTACTGAGTTATTGTTTCCGACACCGTCAGTGAGACATACATTGCGATCGGTTGAGAAAGTGTTTAGCCTATGCGCTGCGAGGGTTGTATAATTGCTCCCTACTCGTCCTTCCCTTGCTGCTCGCTCGCCACAGTAGGCTATGTTATGAGGTGAGGCATGGACCTATTAAAGAAGGTGACGACTGCATGCCGCGCTGAACTATTGTCCTTCTTAGGTTTTATTGTTTCTTAAAGGGGACATATTATACCACCAGGTCTGAGTGTGATTAGCCTTACAAGCAGTTTCGAAAATCTGCCCCATATGATCTCACTAGTGGGCGTGTCCACCTAGATGTGTGCTGGATAGATCAGTCCACCACTCTACCCAGTGGACTGCAGCAAACGTTGCTCATCTATCCAGCACAGATAGGTGGACACGCCCACTAGTGATGTCAGAAGGGGCAAATTTGTATAATATGTCCCCTTTAAAATGTTAGGATTACCTTGGATCGCTTTGTGCCATCTAGATTTTAAATATATTTTAAACTAAGGATAAACTAAAGATATTCTACATTTTAAGCTTGGTATATTTTCAGTTAGTCTCATTGACTCATGTTGAGGCCACAGCGTGATGACGTGTTGCCAGATTGCCTGGTTTCCCGCCTTTTTGGGCTACTTTTAATCACGTTGAAAGTAGCCCAAACCAAACATGAAATGAAATAAAGTAAAACATCACACTCACCCAGATTTGAGCAGATATTTTAATGTAGAAATGTTACAAAAAACCACTTCAGGATTGTTGTGACACAGTTCTAATACAATTTCTCTAAGAACAGATTAGATGTATTAGAACATTTTCAACTTGCACGTATTTCATGAAGACAATAAATAAACAGGTAAAGATACTTAAAACGTCCTTCGCCGTGCTAAGGGAGAGGGTCCAGGACCAGTGCCTCTGTGCTGTTGTTAAAGATGATCTTCCCATCGGTCTCCGCGCTGCAGTCCGGTAGCCGAAGCAAGGACCCCCTCCTTCATCTCGACCGGCGCCGTCCGGCTGAAGTCCTCCACTTGGAGCAGGAAGTCCAGCAGCAACTCTCCGTTCGCGTTCCCCTCAACGAAGCACTCGCTGATGTCAAGGTATGACGGCGCCTGGTAACTACGGTAACTGGTGCCCTTGGAATCCAGCCTGCCCTTGATATCGTTCATGTTCAAATACTGTCCAGGGTTAGAGTGGGCCAGCTGGCTCTTCCGCCACAGTATTTCTCGCCCACTCTTACCTGAGGGTCACACACACACACACACACACACGGATTGAATGATTCAACCAATGTTTAATGTGCTATTTTTATTATAGAGAATCTATATAATAGCTCTTCATCTATATTATAGATGAATAATCTATATTCTATGTAGATTATATAATCTATGTTATAGACTAACTGCTTGGTTCTTGCCTTGTCAAGAAATCCAAAAAACCAACAAAACCAAAAATAAGACACTTCACAAATAGATAGATGGACATAAAAATATCGCTGTACCAGAAACAAGGGTGATAAGAAGTTTGCCAGTCTGGCTGAGGAGACTCTGGAAGAAGCTGACTGTAGTGTCGGGGTCTTTGGCATGGTAGAGCACCTGTTAATTCACACACAAGCCAAAATGATTTAGATTGTGGCGCAGTCCAGAGATTGTCCTATTATTTGTCTATAAACAGGTTGAAAGGATATGTGTGGAATGAATTGGAACTCAACACATGAGTGGCATATTGATTGTAAAATCATTAATATTCCCAGTATAGTAGGGACTAGGGATCTTTTGTTACATCTCACTATGGAAGGACTATGAAAATCCAGACTTGAATTAGTGGGAGAAGCTCATTGCCTGGTTATGAGCAACCAGAAAATCCTAATGATCTGGTGAAATATACTTTTAAAGTATGCTTTGGAACACTAAAGGGTAGGTGAAAGGTTTTTGTGGAACACATTGAAATAACCAAGTTGGAACCATTATTATTGGTTGTTTGAGGTGTCATGTAATCAGTGTATCCCAGTGATGTACAGTGTTCAGTGCCACTGATTCTTGGAAGTACCAACCTGTAGAATGTGGATGAAGTCTGCTTTCTTGATCGTCTTTTCTTCTTTCACGCGTTGCTTAAGCTCGAGGTCAGTCATATGGTTCCAAGTGAATTCAATATAATCCAAATCTGCTGTCTTTGACACCAAAACTATGTAAAAGAAAAGACGCATGGCAAATCAGTTATTCATTTATATTTATATTCAGGCCATTTAGCAGACCCTTGTCCAAGTGACTTACAACTATTTATACACACATTCACACACTTTCAGTTTCATCAACACACAGCAACAGCCAGCTCGTCGGGAGCAGTTAGGGTTAGGTGTCTTGCTCAGGGGCACCTCGACACTCAGTTAGGAGGATCAAACTAGCAACCTCCCATATTCAAAGAATAAAAAGTGAATTAATTACGAATGTTTAGCACTTAATCCTTCAAGACTTTATCATTAAAGCAAGGCTGAGAGAGAAACAGGATGTGATTCGCAGCTAGTATGTACCTTTGTAGTTATGTATCTGTTGGCTGCTGGGCTCAATCACTTGGTTGTCCACCGTTATGCTTGGATGCTTCTGACGGAGCTGAGAAAACATCTCCAGGTCTATCTCACCTGCAACCACAGCAACAAGCAGACTCTTGACCTCTCATTGGACAAAACACCTCTGGCGCTGACTCTGATTAGATGAAATGTCTTTTCTTCCATCCCTACTTCCCCCGTATACAAGCACATCATCGCCAGTATAATGAATAGTGCAGTGGTTTGGATGGATATCAGCAAAAGAACGAAGAGTGCATTGAAATTATTCATTGAGTGAGAAAGGAGATTTGCTGGCTCCAACACTGAGGATAATTCTAGTGGCAAGGAAGAGATTCAAAATCAGAGCATCTTTACAGGAAGCTGCAGGAACATCTTGTCTGGAGGACCGCCTATGGTGTGCCTGCCAGCGCTTGCTTTTCTCTCAGCATACTCCCCTAGCCATTGTCTTTCTGGAGAACAGCAAATCAGTCAGCAGGGTTCGGGAAGCATGTATGCAATTAGCTTGGTGTGTTGCCCTGAGGGTAGACTCACAAGTCAGTCTCTAACGGTTTCATTGCTAGAACTGGGTGGAAACAACAAGAAATGGGTTCGGTGGTGACATCCAGAAGTCTTGTGTGCTTGTGCGAACTGCCATACCAACATGCCTTCATGGTCCTGTGTTAAACTATTGAAACAAAGTTGATAGAAATCCTGAGTCAACCAATCTTGCGGACTGAGTGGACTTGCCCATCTGATCATCCTTAATTAAACATGTTAAACCAACTGACATGTTTGACGACAATCCACAGCTATATGCCTATCCATAATTGCATTACTGATATTACTACACTGGGGACAGAGAAGGGAGGCCCACTAAGTTCTTACCTCCAGAACTTCCCCCTCCGATGACGTTCAGCTTGTCCTTTCCGTCGCCGACACTAAAGGGCAAAATAAAAGGCTGTTAGCACATTTTAACAAAGTTAAATGGAAAAGTTACATTTTAAACAAACCCTTTCCATTTTATATCCATATGTCCATCCATATGTATTGAATTATTGGAGTAAATGTTAATTTGCTGGTTAAAAGATCAAGTGAATAAACCCAAGGCAAGGGGGGTTATTTTGAGTCCCAATCCTCGCTATTAAAAAACTTTGAAGCCTGAATAACCGTAGGCTCATTTCTTTAAATGTGCAATAACAAGAAGTTGATGGTGAGGCTAAAAGATGAACAGGGACACAACAATAGTTATCAAACAAATACAGTATTGTACAGAGTAGAACCATTAGTACAGGCTCCAGATTATCTATCTGATTCAATGCCATAGCTAGAGCCTCTAGTATTGTATAAAGTTAGTATAACCTCGCCAGTATATCTGAAACTGTGCCATGGATAAAGTTGGTCATGCTCTGGTGCTGAGTGCAGCGGTCCAGAAACAGCCTGAAGGCCTTCACGCATCACTCATCGTTATCCATCAGACTCTTCAAGATCGATGCCATTGTTGCTCCGGCAGGTTGGGTCTACTGAAGAGATTCATGATTTGGTTAGTAGTACAAGAAGAGACACAATGCTTGTTTATCACATAGAAGCCCAATGTGAAAAAAAACAATAGTCTATAGCCGTCATGTTTAGACATTTTGCCTTTCAACTTTCGTCCTGAATTAGAAATGAGACACTTTATAAAGATTGTCACACAATTGGAAATTTGAGAAACAAAAAGGCAGTTGTTTAACACTTGGGCTTAACGCTAGGAGACGAAGTCTCAAACACAACATGATAATATGTTCACTTACTTGTACTACGAAGGAAGAAAAAGGTATGCCTGGCAATAAAGCAACAGCCTTGTAGAGAGACTAATAAAGGATGTATAGAAAGCTCCCCCCACTTACAATTTACTTCCTGTCTGGTTTTAGCATATGTACAACTGTAAATTGGTATTTGTCATTGCAGCAAACGTGAAAATCTGGAAATAGACTGGCAGAACTGTAACGTGATCACTCACGTGTGTAAATTATCTTGAGAATATACACACAAACACTCTGAGGCAAACTTCCACGTTGTAGGCATTAACATCAGAGGATTTAAGTCTGATATTAACAAAACAAGGTTGAGAGGAGCGATATTCATTGAGAGGTATGGATTGGGGAGGCCAAGTTAATTAGCAGTGCGCTATGGGGAGGAGAAGTCATTCCTGCAAGAACAAAGGACAAGTAACGGAAACTATACGGTAAAGAAGTCGGGGGGAATGACATGGCTGGTGGTGTCAGACTGCGTATTTAAGCCCTCCGATTTGTTTGCTGGTCATCCCGTTTGACTAAACCATCATAACTCAACTGACATGTGGGACTGATGGTTACTCAATAGCTTGTGGCTGAATAGCGGCAGGTCATTGGACAGCCTCTTAGCTCCGTCCACTGGCTCACTTCTTCCTGAATCTCAGGACTCTCACAACGTTGCAATAGGTCGTAACCATGGAGATAACATTTCCCTCCTAGAACTCCCAAATCACATAGAGAACATGCAGCAGCCGACTAGTTAATCTTTCAGCAACATATATGTTCTTAGGTCTGGCTGGGGCATATCATATAACAGGGAAAACGTTATTTAGAAGTTCAACCCAGGGGTCTCGGCGAGAGAGAGAGAGAGAGAGAGAGAGAGAGAGAGAGAGAGAGAGAGAGAGAGAGAGAGAGAGAGAGAGAGAGAGAGAGAGAGAGAGACTGACTTATGCCCATCTTTACACTGACCTCCTCTTCATCATTCATGCACCTCCTCATACACCTTTCACCCTTCTCTGACGGTCTATCCTCATTGGTCTCTGGTTGTCCTCATGCATCTCCTCCAGGTCCTCTCCAATGTCCCGTCATCCTAGATTCATACACATGCATCACGTTCCCTTATTTACATTTACATGTAATTGTCATGCACCCTCCCTCCTTGGTTGTACTGTTGTTAGAATGTTGGAGGGTCAACTTGGGAATTACTATTTTTTCATGTCAAAGGAAAGTTATGGGAAAAGTATGTCTAATTCATAGTCTAACTATAATGACAGCTCTGTAGCACTGCAGGTCATATATTTAGCCCTGAGACCCCTGAGTTGAACTTAAATAATGTTTTGACTGTTTTATCCCCCAGTCTGACCTCCCAATAAGTTGGTGAAAGATTAACTCTTCGACTGTTGCATCTGTTGATCTGTTGACTTGGCAGCCAAGTCGCTCTCTAATCCAGTGGCCATTGGCCTAAAGGGGCGGTAAACATCTTATCGCCATGTGGCATATTGTATATGGGTAGCTTTCACAATAAACTGTATAGCCTGATAGATATCGTTATAATTTAGAGAATATTTCCTCCTGAAGTTGAGCGGGGTTGCGTAAGTCATTCTGTGTAACTTAAGAAAATAGTACAAGTATTTTCGGCTTTATTACTACTTTAAGAGTAACTGAGCAACAAGTTATGCAACAGTAAAGTACATCTCCCTAATTTTCCATAATGAGTCATGTTACTCTCAAAGACTGCAGGGGAGAGATATTGGGTGCATTTGGAAGGTGGTTACCTACTAGGACAACAGTAGTTTTTTTTTTACCCTGAGGCATAGTAAGCCTCCACATTAACGGTTGCCCGCCGTTTGAAATGAAACAGATGTGCTGGGCACTGTAATTATAAGCCGCTTACAAATACAGTGCCCAGCACATCTGTTTCATTTCAAAAGTTGAGAGAGTACGCAACCCTAGGGTCTTCCGGGAGAGCAGCTCTTCCCAAGCAGCAAGGCTAGGGACGGGCTCTTATTGTTAAATGCTGAGCGGTTTAACACATATTGCTCTGGACATGGGAGTGAAAAAAAGTGTTGCTCATGTTGAAAACATGAACATGTTTTTAGTCGGAGATCGTTATCTCTTATCAGCTGCACGGATTTGAGGGGGGGCCTGATTTGACAATATCTATATTGTATGATTCCTCCATCATTGCATGACGATATGGTGGACTGTGAAATAGTAGCAAATCATTGCAATAATGTTTTCTATTGGCAACTGGCATGATTTTGTATATTTAAATGTCAAAACCATTGAATTCATAACATAAGAAATATTATTCTTTGAAAACAAGACCATTTAAATGTATTCATTTTGAATTTATCTCTTTGAAATTAAAATATGGCATTTCAAGTTGAACCATTTCAAAAACACAATTTCAAATATAATCTTTTCAATGTTATATCAAAATACGGACCAGTAAATTCAAGCCATACAAAATTGAAGGACAGCAATCCGATATTCAATTTTCTTGAAAATGATGTTGTGGTGTGAAACCAATGTGACTGTACTTACTAGTAATTTTATAAAAGTAGCATTGTTGGACATTTACATATCATCTAAAGAAAAATATGAATGTATAAATTGTTATATCCTGAATTTTGTAATTTAGCAGGGTGGTCGACCACTTTTCCATGGCCCATTATACACGTAAAGCCCTCCTAAAGGTCTTAGAATCTCCCCTGCTTGGTAACATCCCCTCCAATTGTAAGTGTGTGTGCCTTGAGATCCAGTTAGGAATTAATAGAGTGCCTTGGTCCCAAACGGTTTGGAATCGTTTGGTCATGTTTTTCTAGATGGCTCTGGGAACAGGAGGGTACACTTGTTCCCAGAACGGAAGATAAACATTAACCAGACAGGAGTCCATGTATAATTAAAATCGGAGGAGAAATCAACACAAAGTGAAAAAGCAGCAGAAGCATTCTGACAGTAATCTACGATCTATTGATTTCCCTGTGGTCTATTTAAATGGATAGATGAAATATACTTTGATACATTAAGCTGCCATGTGGCACTTTAACTGGTCATTTAGCTCTTTAGAATCTAAAGTGCTAAATATGTGCCCTAAGATAATTTAATCAAAAGTTTAGATTAAATGATCTTTGGGCACATGGATCCCTGCACTTTGTCTTTGTATCTGAGCCTCACTCATATAATCAATGCAAATCAAATCGTATCCAAACTAATATAAACCATAGATTAAAAATAAACTTGACAGAAATTATTTAATTGTATTCTAACAATTTAGCATATGCCAGTCGTAATAGGCCTACCTAAACCTCACAGACAGTGGCTACATGCTGGTTACTAGAGGTCTTCTATAAATGTCCACTTAATAATCATAGTCTTGCATTCATGTATATCAAAGGATTGAATTATCTATCGTTCACATATTATGTTTTTTGAGAACTGTCTATGCCAGGAAACATGTTATTTAAGATTAAGTAAAAACGCTACTTGTGACTTTAATTTGGGGTGAGGTCAGGACATATATGTGATTACATAACAACTGTGTAACTAATATTGTGACATACTTGGTTTGCTTGAGCTTCAGTTTGCCTGGCAGCTGTGTATCGTTTTTTTGAACTACATGCTACTCTGAAACCGTCTGGTGCAGAAGGACAACCAAGCGACAGGTGTGCTTTTCCAACCTTTCAGCTCGGTCAGGCTCCGTACAGGGACTTCTCTCTGCACACACAAGGTCTAACTTCATTCCAAATGACTCCATCCGTTGCTAAGGGTTGTTGCCTCCTTGCTGCTGTTTCGGTTGTTTTGTGCCGTTTTGTATGCTCGCTGACCGCTGATTGATAATTGGACCGGGTCCATACGTGTTGGCTGTGGTTGTTCAATGTGTGTGTTGTGTGTTTTGACCAACTTGGCGGGCCGGCATCAGGATGAGCTCCACGGAAACCTCCGAGGCCGGCTATGCAGGGAGCTACCTGCAGCGCTTCCAGAACTACCTGAAGGTCTCTGGAGAGCAGGCGGCCGTGTGCAGCTGTGTGACCAAAGTGCTGCCTGAGGAATCCAAAAGGTACGCCCAAATCTGTTTTCCTTTGGAGTTCTTTTTTGATTTTTTTCCCCCTGTTTTCACATTCATGGAGTTCTGCAAGTACGGATCGGATTGCTGCGGTTCATTTCAATTCTACATTGAAAGAAGATAAGACATTATATAATAACAAAAATACATGAGGAAAATGAATCGACATGAGGTATTGCTTAGAGGTGTTGCATTTAATTTCATTATGAAATAACATGAAAAGCAAAAAATTGCTGACTATGACTAATACAAGGTATGTGTTCCTTGTCTTTCAACATAATCAGTGTTCAGCAGTATCAGCACTATAGCCATACTGTGGAAGGAACTGCGTTGTAGGACTGATCGGCATATAGTGCAACCTCTCAAATGCAAAACGATTTACACAATACGTTTGAGTTAATCATTTGTGACTTCCATTCGGTCCGTCTGTCATGATACATTGCACTCACGTACGTGTGTTTCTTTCTCATGATGCACTGGAGGACTAAACTAAAGCCTCTCTTCTCTTTGTTGTACTCAGAATCGGCTCTGGTAAAAGTCAGCTGGAAGTCCTTGGGCTTGGCAGCGGGGGAGGTCAGCGGCGTCATTTATTACACTCTTACACAGTGGCTCTGGATGTATGGACCTTTTATGGATGTAAAATGATGTCTCAAGCTCTACACAAACAAAATGCATTATTACTCTAGCTTGGTTTGTAATATTAAGAGGCCCATGTTTTACCACCAGGTGTGTTTGTGCTTTACCATTGCAAGCCCGTACAAGTTGCCAGAGTTAATGGGTAGGCTGGTGGGCAGATCTATCTAGTACACATCTGGATGGACACTCCTGCTGGCCGCAGGGCAGATTCGGAAACGCCTTGTAATGGCTAATCACACTCACAAACTCGCTAGTGAGGACCATGAAAGATAACATTCTTGAACAAGCCCCATGTTTTTAGTTTATAGTAAGGAAACACATGGGATAAAAAACATGTGGGAGGAGGATACAATAGTGTGGTGTGTGTGTGTGTGTGTGTGTGTGTGTGTGTGTGTGTGTGTGTGTGTGTGTGTGTGTGTGTGTGTGTGTGTGTGTGTGTGTGTGTGTGTGTGTGCGCGGGCATTTGTTGATATAGAATTTTTGGGATGCTCATAGCAACAATTTCGCCAGATGAAAATGTTCTGAGCGCTGTATTTCAGGGGAGATCGATGTCCACATCCTGAAGACACTACAGTCGGTGCTCCCCTCTCTTCCCATCAGCGCTGAGGTGGTTGAACCCAGTGCTGATCTCACCAAGAACTTCCAAGGTACAGCGAAGTGATACAAGTTTTACATTCAAATTTTTTTGCATCATTCATGGATTTTAACGAAATGTTCAATAATTGCTATTTAGCTAACTTACACCGTGATATGAAACGCACGTGTGCTATTTATTTGACAGACTATAGTTCGGTTATTTACTATTTTTATGTCTTCTAGATCTGGTGGCGAAGACTCCAAGTCTCAAGGGCGTCCCATTTGAGTGGCACACCATGACCACTGTAGAGTACGAGAAGAAAGTCACCACGAAGAAGGACATCAAGAAATTTGACCTCATACACATGATTCAGGTGTCAACACTTTGCTGCCCCCGACCCTGACGCACCCACACAGCACCTAGGTGCCCCCAATCCGCCTTCAGTGGGCCCCACAGATCACCAGGACACCGGGAGACGTTGTTAATATCTGTTTGTTGCAAAAATGGAAGAAGTCTTGCAGGCAGAACAGGGGTTACCTCCTGACATGTCAGATCTCTCTCTGAGTGTGTCTGGTGATGGCGGGTGTATCCTGTGGGCGTCGATGGCCCAATGCCAACAGGGGTGCAGCCTCACACAGAGTAGTACCTAGTAGTAGAATGAGGCCTATTTATTTATATTAATGTATAATTTTAAAATCGCATAGTCAGAAAATATTGTTGATAACATTTTCAATTACTTTTACATGACTCTGCTGTTACATAGTATTATTATTATTGCATATTCACAGCCAGCCAAACGAGTAAACCAATGGGGTTCGAGTGTTACATTTGAATCAAACACTTTTCAGATGCTGTATTATGTGGACGACTACGCCGCCACTCTCAAGTTCTTCCACAGCCTGCTGAAGACCAACGGCAGGATTCTGATTGTTCACGAAGCAGGTCAGTGACCTGCATATGAAACAAACCAATCATTGCAGACATCACTTCCTGAAAATTAATTCCTCTCCCCTTTCTCCGCCTGCCAAATTTGATTTGAGAGAAACAAGATCATCGGATTAACAATCTTGCTATGGACGGGTATTAATATTCTTTTAGAAACTTAGTAGTCTCATGGTTTCAAAGTAATCTTCCCCAAAAAAGTTATGACTGCAGCGAAAAAGTTACCACGCATAGGCTTAACATTAATATGGATTACTGAAAAATTAATATTCAAATTGTCTTGCATCAGCAGGTCAGACAGACGATAAAGTATTTCTTCCAGATATCTGGTGAAGAGTTTACAACTCTCGAACCTTACCTACAGCACCTTCTACGAAATGACCAATGGTTATCCCCAGCTTGACAGTGTACCCCTTGTTTCTCCAGCCAACGGTGGGTGGGACATCCTGTGGAAGACCTACCGGAAGACCCTCTGCACCAACAGCATCTCCGACTACCTCTCCGCCGGGGACGTCAGGGTGCACCTCGACAACTTGGGTCTCAAGTATGAAGAGTTTGTCGTGCCCCACGCCTATGACATCACAGACTGCTTCGACCTGAACAGTCAGCCGGGGGAACTCCTGCTAGACTTCATGACGGAGCAAGAGCATTTTCACCGGTCCCTGACCCCGGAGATACGGAAAGGCATTCTGGACCTGCTCAGGAGCAAGTGCAGCACTGAGAAGGAGGGAAAGGTGATGTTTAACAGCACCTTGAGCTGCCTACTAGTGCACGCCTGAAGGCTGTTAGTTCAAACAAACACGAAATATAACCTTTGCCATGTTTGTTTGCATGAAGTTACCTAAATTGATTATCCCTGGAAAGCGGTTTCTGAGGATTGGTTGGGATTACTTGCTGAATTTGCAGAGGCTATTTTGATGCACATTGAATTAGAGATTTCACTTTAATATCTTACTTCCGCTTATCTAAAATAAAACTTTTTATCTGACTGATAAGTAAACTGCCTTATCTGATATGCTTCCTTTGATGTCCAGTCTTCAGTTGCTTGAGTCTTAACAATTTCCTTCACTAAATAGCCTAGTAAATGCTTTGTTTGTCAATTCCACATCAGAATGTCTTCATGCTTATTTTGAATGCTATGCAATGAGATGCTGTCGTTCTGTACATTCAATTCCATCACATCTCCCTCGCTGTTGTGTGCCTACTATAAACCTGGCGGAGTAGGGTTAGTCAAACAAGTGCGCACCAATAAATACAATTCAACAGAAGCTGATTATTTTTAATGGCTCTCGTTAAATGTGGCCTACAAAGCAGTAGAACTGGGCTTCTTTTAGACATCATTTCCTGAGAGCAAGGCTACGCTACTCCTTGTAGCGGAAAGAGCCTGTGTAATGTTACATAGTTCAGGTTCACTTTCACATTTCCCCCGGTCCTTCTGAAACGGTACGAAGGGTCTTTCTCTCTAGAGCAGAGCGACAGCACGACGGCTAGGGGGCGCACCACTCCACACTACTTCTTTCTTTAGAATCGGCCAAACTCTGTCCGAGTATCTGAGTAACTTCTGCCATTGGAGTTCGTAGTCATGTTGGTATTAAACAGCAGTGAAATTGATACTGCCACAGAGGGAACAGTTTTATATAAAAACATTCTGGGGAGCACACGGCCGTCCAGAGCTGTATCGACACCCTGCCGAGGGAAACCGAATAGCATAGATTGATTAATCCGCTCAATTAACATGTTAAATTATGCAAGGGGGAATAGTAATATGAAAAGTAAATTAAAAATTCATTTTTAACTGTTTATTTCAATTTGATATATAGTTATGATATACAAACGTTACTGTAATACAATCTGATTAGTCTTTCTATCAAATTGTCCCCCACCACCACCACCCCCATTCCTTGAAACGGGCCTGTGTGTGTGTGTGCGTGTGTGTGTGTGTGTGTGCGTGTGTGTGTGTGTGTGTGTGTGTGTGTGTGTGTGTGTGTGTGTGTGTGTGTGTGTGTGTGTGTGTTGTGTTAATCAACACACACCAATAAAGAATAGATGTTTTTTTAATCCACTTCCATGCACAATATGTCAGATAGGATTGTCATCACCTTCAGAGAAAATAATTTTCATTGCTGTAGATCGCTTTTAGACAATTATTTTTCCATAGTGGTTTTAGAAATCGTATGTTCTCAGAATAAAAAAAAACATTTGGGTCACATAGTACATATCATATTACTTAGTCTCCACCAAATCCTACAATGCCGACAAGACTTCATCTAACAAAATCTTCAGATGATTCTCTTAGCTTGTTCATTTCATGGCCCCTTTTTTCATGTTTTGTTTATGCATGTGCGAGTTAAGCTGCACTCTTCGGGAAGTCAGGCCTCAATAGATTGGAGGGTTACTAAAAATGGTAAATTAAGTTCGATAAAAAAAAGTTGTCCCCATCCCCACAAGCCTACATCAAGGACTCATTCTAGTGCGCAATGATAAAGCTCCATCTAGTGGCTTTATAGCCTAACTACAATTACCACTCTTGCAAGTAGGAGGTCGTTGCTTTGACGTGCTAAAGTTCAACACCCTCTGAAATCCCTAGGATCGACGGAAGAAGACCTAAACCCATTATATACTTTTAAATAAGTATGTATGTCTATAATATTCCATTCAGAGCAATATGCAATTTAAACATTAACCATTGAATCAGTGATTATATCTCGATCTGTAGTCTACTGTATATCTAATTTGTGTTAGAGTTGTGGTCAATATATAGCACTGTCTTTCCTTTTATTGACCATTTTCAACAGAGGCTTCATCCTAGGAAAAACACAGGTGTCCCTCGTAACACTAATTATGGGTCTTGTAGCTTTAGGTACCAAAATGAGAATTAGAATCAGCTCTATTGTCGTTGCAAGTTTTGAACGTATGAAATGTGATCTCTGCATTCAACCCATCCCCAGGATCAGAAGGCTGTCCCAGTACAGTGCTACCCGGGGAACCACGCCAGGTAACGGGCACTGGCAGGGGTGTTAACCTAACCAGGTAACCTTACCACTCCAGTTAAAGGGCAGTGGTGTTAACCTAACCAGGTAACCTTACCACTCATGGTAAAGGGCAGTGGTGTTAACCTAACCACTCCAGGTAAAGGTGGTGTCAACCTAACCACCACAGGTAAAGGTGGTGTTAACCTTACCACTCCAGGTAAAGGTGGTGTCAACCTAACCACCACAGGTAAAGGTAGTGTTAACCTATCCACTCCAGGTTAAGGTGGCGTTAACCTAACCAGTCCACGTAAAGGTGGCGTTAACCTAACCACTCCAGGTAAAGTTGTTAAAAGTTGTCTGTAAAGTCGAGGAACAGCTTTTATGGCAAATGTTTTCAGTCTGGAAAAAAAGGAATTCAAACAGGCTGATCTCTATTAGTGATCTATTTCTATTTATTTTTTTAAGCATACATGGTATCTCTATTTTCAAATGTCTTTCTGCTGCTGTAAACAACCAAATTGGCCTGCCTGGGAATCAATAAAGTGTGATAATTCTAGCCAAAAGAGTCAAGAGTTGAGAAAACATTGCCATAAAGTAGATGTAACCCACATGTTGGGGTTTCAACCTCGTTACAGTTTTTCTCAATCGTTTAATCACGTTTTCTGAAACTATAGCTCAATTTCTCAAAACTCTAAACACAAACTTGAGAAGAGTTAATCATTTTGTCAAAACTACACAAATTCTTCTCAAAACATTAGCATTAATTAAACACTGGTGTGATCAATTCAAAACACTTCCATCAAAATACTATTTACATATGTTTTGTCTTTATGAGGCTATGTTACATATTCCGATGTATACACTATTTTAGAAATAGCTTTCTTTTTTAAAGCTGGAATTAGGTGGTACATATAGTATAAAGACTGTTGCCATATTGTAATACAATACTGTGAATATATCATATAAATATTGCATTGAAACAATCGTATCACAATAGGATACAATGCATATTTGTCTATCCAATGAGCTCCAATGGGCTAAACTCACAATCCCAGCTTCCCAGAGTCATACTGTGCACACCTATAGTTGATGCTGCAACATTGTTCTGACAATGCACCAATGTTACCTATTTTGGTAAATTACAGTACAGTAATTGCACTGATAAGTAAAATTAAAAACACTACAGTAAGAAAATGTTTCAATTTTCTTTTGGGGATGCACTGATTTCATCATTGCAGTAAGTAAGTACAAGTAAGTGCAATTACAAAAAGGTAACAAAGCAAATAATATATATTTTTACTGTAATACAGTAAAATGTTCAGCTGCACTGGATGCATCAAAAGCTTTTCGTAGGCCAACAAAAAATTAAAATATGAATATAAATGAAGTCAAACAGATCTACATGTAAATCAGTCTGTATCCCACCTCCAATCCTGATCAGGCCAAAGGACCATATCTACAACACAGTAGAGCTCACAGAGTCCTCTTTAATGCTCTGACACATGATTGAAGTGTTTTGCCAGTTGAGTTTGAACAGGTGAGAAGTGAGTTAGACTTATTGGTAATTATTTGTTGCGTTTTGAAGGCCAGTGTGATCCAGGTGAACCAAGTGTGCTAAATGATATATATATCAAATAATGAGATTTGTGCTTAGAGTTTAGCAAAAATGTGAAAACAGTGGAATTGTGCTTCGAGTTTAGCAGTCTGGAGTCTTGTAGTTGATACATGAGCTTCAAGTTTTCAGAATCGTGTGCATAGTTCCATATTTTGTGTGTATACAATCGAGAAAAACAAAACAAAAAAAAGTTGAACACCCATTAGTATCAGAGACTCCATGCCGATAATGGGGAAATGTGAAAAAACTAAATGTCCTCCGTTTTGAACGTTCATGTGATCGTTCACATGTAAAGTGGAGCATTACAGTGTTGGGTCACATGGGGATTGCAAGCCAATCATTACACTTGTAGAATTTAATTGGTTAGGTTTTTCGTTTTAATGTGTGTCGAAGCACAAGCGTCGTCAATGTGTTTTAATCCTCCCTTCGTTAATACCCATGGCACTCAGAATGGGCAGCCCTTAATTAGTGTTATGGGCGACACCTGTGTCTGTCCTATGACGAGGCCTCTGTGAAAAGGGTATGCTCCGTTTATAGTCAGCAGGGGGTGCTAAATGCTCGGGAGTTGAAAGGGTGTTCAGTCTGTAATGAAGCCACTCTCCCCTTTAGATGGAGCAGTGGTTTTATCAAAAGAAAGCAAGACATTGCGTAAAACAGCAGCAAGGCAAGCAATGAGTTCTGCAACTTTGTAGTCTACTGAAACGGTAGGCAATTGTACCACTCTAAATCTTCTATCAATATTCTCAATCTTCCATCAACCGTTCTCAATCTACTCTCGATCTCCAATTTCTTTCTATGGAAATATATAAACAGCCCTAAAGGAGCACCCGGCAGCAGCCCACCAAACAACGCAGGCATAAACGGCTTGTTTGCTGCTAAAGTGCTCTGGTCGCACATGTACTAAATCATGTCCCAAGCTATCTTGCCAATGTATTTCGGCTGCTAATTTAACTCATTAGCCTTAATAGATCAGTAATTGAAATTCATCAGAAATTCTTGTCAGTGTCCCCCCCCCCCCCCCCCGCATCGGTTGGGGGGGGGGGGGGGGGGGGGGGGTTGCAGGTGCTCACTTGCTAAGTCTCCATATTCTTGTCAGTGTCCCCCGTCCCCGTCCCCGTCCCCCCCCCGCCCCTGTTCAGCTTCTCCCCACCCCCCACCCACCTGCTCACGTGCTCAGCCTCCATTTACTAGTTGTGTTTGCAGACGCTCCGCCTCGCACCGCCAACTGACAGGCGCATTTGTCACCCAGATAATCAACTTTAGTTTCGAGAAGCAGTCCGCTGCCGGGATGCGCTCTTCAAGAATGATCAACTCCTGGTTCGGTCTGAAGGCCTTTACCTCGTGGCTGAAGATGTGTACAATATTCAGCCTGCTCTTGAGATTAACTGAAGGAGTCGTCTTGAGTTTTTAAACCCTGACGATACAGGCTGACGTTCTTTTTGAAAGCCTGGAGAAAGGTTGATTTATGTAGAGAATTAAATGAAATGGGTTGCTTCGATCTAACAAACCGGCAAGGGTTAATGTCTATCAAACGTCCAGTTTCCAGCAGTCCAATTGGGAGGATATGCGAAACGTTTGTTAAATCATTTGACCTTTTTGAGCATAACGTTGCTTAATTAAGCCCTTACACCTCACACTTTTCTACTTATTCCTACTTTCCTACTTGGTCTTTGGATTTCCTTTCTTGGTTAACAGTTAAGTTTGCTTTTTCAGGCCAACTGTGGTCAGTGTTCTCGGAGTAGCATACAACTCAAAAAATTAACTGTACAAGAGCTTTTGTTTAATTTTCTGAATAGTTATGAACCTCGATTTCATATATAAAATAAAAAATAACATAAGCTAATTACAAGTGAGTTGCACAATGTTCAAAACAAATGAACAAACAATTCATTCATCATTAAGCAATCGCGTCTCTAAAATCATGGTCGGACTACTTTCACGCTCCAGAACTCATAACGACCACCAAATACCACGTACAACAGTTAATCTCATGTCTCATCCATCCACATTATCTCATTTCTAAAATACCCAGTTCCAGTGGATATATCCATAGCATATACAGGATACAGGAAGACCTCTCCTCCCTTCAAAATCAGTCCCTGCGTTCACATTCCGGGCTTCTGTTACCCTTAGATCCTCTGAGTGGGGACAGCTCCTGTCTGCAGCACCTATCACATCAGGACGTATGGACCTATAGCCAAGACCCAAGCAGCACATAAACCAACCCTTTAAATACATAAGGCACACTCGAATAGACAGAGCGGGCCTCAAGGCGATGAAATACGGCTCTGATAACCGCGCCGTAAATGCCTGGCCTGCGACCGGCCTGTTTTATTCGGGAGAATTAGCGCTCCGCACCTGCTGTTATATAGAGCCCCCGGCCCGGCTTGACACCGGCTTCATCTTGTTGACGGTGTCAATTAAAGGCAATAGAAGAAAACAAGATGGTGGAACGCTGCTGTGTCCAGATTCAGGGGCGGGTCATTTGTTCTGGCGTATATTAAATCTCTTGCTCTCGCTCTCTCTTGCCTCTCTCTCCCTCTTGCTCTCTCCAGCTGTACCCCACCCCTATCCCCAACCCCCCAATCTCTGTCTGCTTGAATTTAGCTGGAGGCCAGGTCCAGGAGGTATCGTGGCTAGAAACGTAGACTAGAATCAATCTGGGGTGATTGGACTCCAATGAGTAAAAGGATGGATTTGGGCCCACCACTGTAATTAAGTGACGCTTTTGACCCTTGTCTTTTAAATGGAGTTTGCCTTAAGTGAACCGCAAGCTTCTATTCTCCACCTGGGTAATTTCAATTGGTCAGTATTTTGAAGGAGGATGGGATTCAATTCTTCAACCCCTCTTTTGATGTGAGTGGTTCCTCACATATCTAAAGTGTCCTTAACCTAAATACCCCCCTGCCCCTCCCTCCAACGATTTCTCTACAGCTGACAGCAAAGCACATTTTTCGTTATTCAAACATTGTTTATAAATAACTTGATATTTACTGTATGGGTATATTTACTTTAATTGTCCTTTGAAGATCGAAAGTTGTGCATGGAAAAATGTGATAATATTGTGGAGGAGTGCCTTTATGCTAGCCCTTAGCCTTTCTCTTTCTAGCATACATAAGCCATCGCCGTCCGCCAGCAGAAAGGGACCAAGGGTAGGAACGTCCCTAATGGCACTCAGTGATGTTTGGTGCCCGGGGACAACCACAGTTGTCTCCCAGAAATGTTTTCTTGCATGTTTATAGCTGTTGCTGTTTGCCATTTTAGGATGTGACTAGCCCTCGCCTCTTGTGCAAATGAAGGGTGAAACGGAAATGGATGCCTTACGCCAAATAAATCAAAATAGGATGGTGTCGAAAGTCTCTCTTTAAATATCACCCCACAAATAGCTTTACTAATACAACAACAAACTTGGAGGCGTTTCATTAAGAGGATGAGTGCCCAAATGTCAGATTCTGCCCTCCTGTGTCGCGGTGGCCACAGCCTGCTTTGAGAGGCATTGTAGCACCAGAGTACAGCGAAAAAGAGCTGCGATGATGACAGAGCAATTCCAGCCAAAGGTTATTACAATGGCAGGGTTTTTGTTGTTGGCATCTAATCCGCAGCTCGACCAAAGGGAAGAAAAAAGACTGCACACCCAAATCTGCTTTTATTATTGTTCCGTGGATTAACCAACTTGTATCGGGGCTTTTAGCTTTCATTAAAGTGTGTTTTTTTCCTCGCACGCGGCCGTTTGTCGAGTCTTAAACACACCACTCCCGTGGGGACGCCGCTCTTTATTGTGCGTTGGAAATGAAGTGGGTAACTTTGGTGCAGTATTTGAAGAGTGGATCCCCAGAGAGGAGGCTGTGTCTTAACGACCATTGATAAGGATCCCCCCCCCCTCCCCTGGGCTAAGGACGCTCTAATGAAATCTCAGGCGAAATTGTCCAATACAACTTGTTCTTTTTTTGTTTTACTGCTACAAGGAGAAGCCCCTAAATACACATAATGAAATGTGCTGACACCTGTTTACTGCCCCAATGAGTTTGCAAAGGAAGACGTCTCGAGAAATCTTAGTAGTTGTGTTTTCTCATTTGTGAAATTTGTAAGAGAGATGGAGAATGGTGATATCGATTGTGTGTGTGTGTGTGTGTGTGTGTGTGTGTGTGTGTGTGTGTGTGTGTGTGTGTGTGTGTGTGTGTGTGTGTGTGTGGAACACAGAGAGAGCGGCTTATATAAATAAGAACTCCAAATGTCTGTGAATGTTACGGCCTCCCTGTGCAACAGTTAACGGAGCCTCTGTCTTCATTAAACATTCAAATCAATGGTCTTCCCTGACCGTGAAAAAAGGAACAAATGATAAACAACTTCCTCTGTCCTCAGTACAACGTTTCTCCTGTTGGTGATCAGATATTTTAGCATGTAGCATTTTGTCAGCTGGGTGCTCCCAACGTTCGATCTCGCCCGCGGATCAATATGGGTATTGATGAGGGTCAGACTTGAACCATTATGGCGACCAGGCCTAATTCGTCAGCAGAATGGATTTTCATTTGAAATGATTCATGTACAATCCGAAGGAGCAAGTCGCCCATCGTGAGTGTGTTTTACTCTGACCCTCGTCCGCAGAGAGCGTATTCATCAGGGGTGGGGGGGTCGCGTCTACACCCCCCGATACAACGCAGAGTAATGAAGCTCCTGTGCCAGGCTGTCACCCCAACACTGCTTTATAAAGGATGACACAATTATATTTTACCAGCTACCCCAAAAAATGCTGACGAGTAGCGGTTCAATAAAATGCAATCTGGACCGAGTGGAGAAGAGGCCTGTTTGGCTTTAGAGACACAGAGCCATAGCTCACGCACGAGCGACCACGGCGCTGCCGCACATGGCCCCCAATTATACTAATGTCATCCCCCCCCCCCCCCCCCCACACACATCCTTTCCTTCTCTTCGCTGCGACGATTGCCAACAAAACAGGAGGCCTTGACTGACATATTATCGGTTTCCGCTCCAATGTGACTTGTCTTTTGTGCTTTCGTCCTGTCCCCCCCCCCAACATGCAAAAGGCCTGTGTTGCTTTCCAAAACCCCGCGTTCGTGATAATAAACAGTCGTTGGGGGTGTCAGTGGGTTTGCTGCAAAAAAAATACTCTGTTTTACATTCCCCGCGCCGTGGCTTTACAGGAGGGCGTAAACAGACGTGACAGTTGACGGTGTGAACAAACAGGCAGGCTAATGCTGCATTAGCGCGCTAAACGCCGGCCCAAAGCATGACGGACGACGTGTCAGCCGACATTAGACGGGGGAGACGGCTCCCGGAAGCTGCAGATCTTTAGCCGGACGCGCGCCAGGGGAGACTTCACAGACGGGAGCGCAGAATGGCGCCCGTCGCCGCTTGGCGCCTCCCCCGTCAAAAGATTTGTTCCCAGCAGCAGGGCGCCGCACACAGACACCAAGCCCCCCTCCCTATACACACACGCACAAACACACACAGACACCCCGGCATACACGCATACAAACACGCACACAAACACGCACAAACACACACAGACACCCCCCCCCGTACACACACACACATGCACACGCACGAACACACAGACGCCCCCCCGTACACATACATACATACACACACACACAAACACACGGACACACGCACACAAACACACACAGACACCCCCCTCCTATAAACACACGCACAAGCACACACACACACACACACCCCCCCCCCCCCCCCTCCCTATACACACACACGAACAGACACCCCCCAACCCCGTTACACACACATACACACGCACACAAACCGCCACCCCCAGAGAGAGAGACACATCTGGCTCTGGATAATCTCTCCTTAGTCTTCCTCTGTGTAACACACGTAAACGCTCAGCACCGTGTAATTCTCTGTCTCTTTCTCCCCCTCTCTCTCTCTCCCTCTCTCTCTCCCCCCTGCATCCTCTGACATGGATAACTCCGTAATGGGAATAATGTCTTGCCCCCCCCCTCGCCCCACCCCCGATGTAGACCCCACTGTGGTCAGACTATTGGTCCGTACCGGGGAGAGAATCAAAGCGCTGAGATGGAGCAGTATGGATAACAATTACAGTGCGTAACTGTAATTAAAGTAGTGGGGGGTGTTCGAACGTGACCTTGTTTAAAGCCTTGAGTCAAACTAAACGCTGATGGTGTTCATCTTTAGTTCAGTCTTTATGGGCTCTCTGAATACACAGTCTTTGGATCATTTCTTTGCCAACCAAACCAAGATTGAGTAGAATTTTGAAAATACTGAGTAGAGTTTGAAAAATAAAAAATAAGCTATCTAAAAAATAAAATGATGAAACAAAGGGACGGTTACAATTAAGTGATATTGACAAACAATGAAAACCACAAATGAAAACACTTGCTTTACTCGTTCGAAAAGGGTAAGGCATATCTAAATGCATTATTTAAAAATAGCCTATAGATATAGATCGATACATCTAGGTCTATAGAAATTGATCTATTGATATGGATCGATGTAATCTGTCATGTGTGCGTTGAGAACGGGGTGAAATGGTGATAAAGCGTGAAGCGCCGCGGAGAACGCCCCCCCCCGGAGGCTCCGGCAGCGCACAGCGCTTGCCATATGCTTCCCAAACCGCTTATTTATTAACATGGGGATTGTCCGCCTCACTTGCTATCACTGAAGCCTGACAGCCGCGGCGCCCAGGTGATGCATGAGCCAATATGGGGGCCGACGTCGCACATCAATATGAAAATCAGCTCGTGGCAGAAATAGCTGGCGGCCGTACATCCAGGGCTCCTAAAAGTGACTAATCTCAGGGTCATAGCCCCGCACGCTCACGACGCCTCAGGCTCCACAGCCGAGAGACACTATTCAGAAATACTATCATGTTCAATTCCCAAAGCGAATGAATATGTTTCCTGTATCAGCAGGTGTGTAGTCGTCGGGAGGGTGTGTGTGTGTGTGTGTGTGTGTGTGTGTGTGTGTGTGTGTGTGTGTGTGTGTGTGTGTGTGTGTGTGTGTGTGTGTGTGTGTGTGTGTGTGTGTGTGTGGCGGATGACGATGTTGCCCAGAACCAAGCCAAGACCAAATAGGATGGAGCGAGAATGAATCAGGGGAGAGAGAGACAGAGGGAAAGGGAGTGAAAGGGAGAGAGAGGATGTGATAGACAAAGAAAGCGACAGAGAGAGTAAGGTGACCTCAGTCTCAAAAGAGGCAGATTAAAAACCAACAAATGCAACGCTAGTGGCTCATATCGGAACTACAGAAACAAAAGGAGCATTGGACAGAAAGTTGCATCACTTGAAGGTGGCGGAGGAAGGCGAAAGATTATGCGTTGAAGAAAGCAACATTAGTCCCATGGGACAACACGGTCACTCACTCATTTGAATGACTTATTGAGTCAGAATGCTGTGTTTTCTCGGCATGCAGCATAACGATTGTTGGGTTGAGCACATGACATGCGTCAGAGAAACATAATTGCTTCTGCGGTTTTGTCCCAGGGGAATTCATGGCTTAATTATGTATTATGTTATGTATTCATGTTAAGCCATGACCTAAGTGACACACAAAAGCAAAGCTCCAAGACTCAACCTATCCATTCATTTAAAATGTAATGTCATATTTCATAGCACAATGACAATTTTATAGCACAATGACAATTGTTATCATGATCATTTTTATATTCTGCTTATTTTTTGCTTAATTCTTTCAAATATGATTGCGTAACGCCCGGATTTAAACATAAATCTTTTCCAGGCAGAATGACTTCAGTTATTCAGCCTTGTCTTTCTGACTCCTACAGCCCTAATTGTTTTCTTGATCATGCAGCACTTTGTATAAAAAAATAAAATGAATATAAAACCTTTTATTGTTATGTAATTATGACGGACTCCGCAAATGCATACTTCCCAGTGGCTGCTATAATGGCCTCTTCATTCAGCTGCTGTCTTTGGTTCAAATTAGTTGACAATTTACACTGTGTAATAGGTGAACTGGCAGTTCCTCCCTGCTCCCTCAAGTGGCTCGATAATAACCAGGCTGCCTTAATTACAGACCTGGCTTCCAATTGCGGAAAAATAAAAAAAATGAATGGCAGGAAAATGATTTTACTCATGAGGAAAGAGAAACAATGGGCTCTCCAAATCCTGAAACGGATTTATATCTCAAGGCTTGTGTGGTGAAGCTGCGGCCGTCTGAAACCAAGATCGCTGAGTACTTTAATTAGCGCTCAATGACTTTACCGGAGTCCTTGACCTAGTTACCGCTCCTTATCAAAAACATGCCATGCTCCCAGTTAAAGATTACTTTTTAAACTTTGGCAAAAGGGAGGGGCGTTTTTGAAGTGTGGGGGTTGGGAGCGGGGAAAAAAACAAGCTAATGCTATTGCACAAATACATGGAGGGACGCTCAGCCTAGGGCCATTTGGAAAGCAATAGCCCGTTCCAAGATGTGGCATTGGGGCCGGCTTCCATGCCACGCTCACAACCCCATCTCCAGCCAGATGGCTCTGGAAGCACACGTTTTTAATCTAAAAGCATGAACCTCTCTAGGCTGGAGGAAATCTTCTGCTCGGGATAGCCATTTTGGATTTATTTGCAGTAGAGCCTGTTGCCCGGGGGCCCACATTTGTTGGTAAATATGAAGGTTGACACTGAATGTCCACCAGGTAGTATCCCACCATCGTCCTGTGCTGCAATGTCTCCTGTTGTTCCCACCCCTTGTTTCAGCAGCGCTCGTAAAAAAATAAAATGAATCTAAGATGAAATTGAACATGGCAACATGAGATTTCTTTTATGGCTTTGTAATTAGGAAGGAAAAATCTGATTTTTCTTTTTTTACTCAAAACAAAAAAGCTTTCTGCTATTTGCCAGCTCGGCATGGCCTCTGTCATGCCCCTGGAAATGTCCCATTATTATCGTTGTATAGAAGACGGTTGCCATAACAACACTGCACTCCAGACAGGCCCGCCGAACAACATGTTGCCGTAGGTGCAGCGATATGACCTACAGCTTCCAATGGGAGTGAGACCCACCAGCGCTGTGACTCCGACGGTGACGCACTGAGCAGCGCGCCGGCCTGACTATGCTTCCATGTCGACGCAACCCAAGGACCACGCAGACGCTTCGACGCAGTCGTGAACCTGTTTCGGTTCTGCGTCGGGTTTTAGTGAGCGGACCAATCACAGCCCTTGCTGCTGCGTCGCCTCGACGCAAGGTTAAGGGCTGTTTAGGGTTCCATGTTCAAGCAACGCATGACCACGCAGCAATTCAACGCAGTCGTGAACCTTTATGGTTCTGCATGGGGTTTTAGTAAGCGGACCAAATACAGCCCTTGCAGCTGCGTCACCTCGACGGAAGTTAAAAAAATGTGGGAGGCGCAGCACGTCAGGCGCTTGCGGAGGGTAGGAGGGTCCGCAAGGACGTAAGGGGTCCGTAACCTCCTTGCGTAGCGTGAACGTGGGACCATAATCAGCCCTTTACAATATTTGGGAGGCGCACGTCAGGCCCTTGCGGTGGACGCAAGGACGGTCCGCAAGGACGGTCCGCAAGGACGTAATGGGTCCGCAAAACCCCCTTGCGTTGCGTCGACGTGGAACCATAATCAGCCATTCAGACGGGGCTAATTGGCAAGACGATGGGACGCCGAGCGGGGGAACAAACGGCGGCGCCGCGCCCCCCTGCCGGCCGACATGTTAATGATCTGTGGCAGGTCTCCCCGCCCGCTCCACCTGCACGGGCGCTCACTGGTGACGGTCCCCGGGGGGGGGGGGGGGGCGCCGGGCCCGGTTCCGGTCCGCGGAGCCGCTGTGACTGGGTTACTAATGAATACAAAGGAGCGCAGGAAGTCCGACGGAACGGGCGGAGGAGAAGGAGGAGGCTCCCGCTCGCCGTCCGCCTCTCCCGCTGGTCGTGGCGTCAAATGAAGCGTGAACGTGGCGGCTACCCCCTCATGACCAGGGGATGAGCGCGGGATGGAACGCCGGTCGGGCCAGACGGACAATGATTGCTGTGATGTTTGAGAGTCATTTAGTGGAGCTCGTAAAGCCCGCGGATAGAGATTAGGTGAGGATCCCACCGTTTATGACGGACTCGGTGGAAACGGCTTATTAGTGCGTAGGTGTTTGTGTGTGTATGTGTGTGTGTGGGTGTGGAGAACCTCAAAGAATGCAAAGATTCGAGAAAAAAACAGTCCTAGGGTTACAGGGAGAAATCTAATACCGTCATGGGGATGTTATCTTCTTCCAAAGAGTAACAATCTCCTTCCTACGATAACTCATTTTTCACCATAGGCCTCATAATGACCACATCGTGTTTGAGGGCTTTGGCACCAATGTAACAATACATTAACCAATATCTGGTCAACAGCCGGTCTGCATATCAGTTTATTTAAAAGGCGTGCCTTTCTAGGGTGGCTGTTTGGTCATGAACCTAATGTGTTGAACCCACTCACATTCACGGATAGACAAATGAGAGCGGACTTGTGAGATTGCCATGCGCTACCTCCTTCATTAGCAGCTAAGTAACGCCCTTTAGTAAACGCCTTGTTCTGGTGATTTACAAGGGAAGGAAACTGAAACTCGGGGTCACCTCGATACATGATGATAATATATTGTCCTATAGCCTTGATGTTTTCACTCTAAATGCGCCCTATGTATCTTGGGCCGGTAGCTCTCATCATATCCTCATGCTAGGCTTATCGACAGCAAACTGAGCTAAACCTATCCATGTCTGACCTAATACCTAAACCTTTAACCATGCTTACGCAAATCAATGGTCCTGATGGAACTTGCAGACCAAAGCAAGAGGAGGGTGCGACGATGTAAGTAAGTTATTGTTTTTGTTTGTTTCACCGAGGGGTGTCGACAGAGGGGAAAAAGGCAACACAATGCTAGCTTTGACCCATAACATATCATATAGCTCTATTCCCAAGTGTACTCACATTACGAAACATTCCAATTCTCAAATCTTTTTTAAATGGGGAAATTCCAAAAATCGCTGCACCATCACAGCATTTTTTTTTTTTTTTCCTCTTTTCATTTTAATAGCTGGACGACGACAGCCTGCAGCCAACGAAGCGTTGGCTCGGAGCGACGGCCCCACATTTAGCCTCCTCTCCTTTTACTCGTTCCACATTATCCCCGCATGGCATCACTTTACGAAGAAACACCGGCGTGTCTCCCAGTCTTGACAAGGGGAATATGGATGAAAATAACGTCCCCTTGGCTTGTCCATATCGCCCCGCCGCTACGTCATGAACGACGGGGCCCAGAGAGTTACGATCAGTCAAGTCGGGGCTCGTAATAAATAGCGAGCTTTGCACTTTTTATCAGCCATACCGTGACCCTCAACATTGTGACCTCATCATTAATATCGGAAGGCCGGATGATAGATCAGGGCACGGTTCAGTAGAGCATCCTCGGGGCTAAAGCTGGCCTTGAATCGTTTATCACGCCGTCCGTGCGGCAGTTTTATGGGGGTCCGGGTGGGGAAGAGGACTCTCCCTGGGCTGTCGCATGTGTTTAGAGCGTGAGAATAACGCCCACAGCCCGCCATGTTCACGCTCTGGGAGATGTTTCATAGGGGTTATTGGCTTGTTAACATGCAGCCTGGACGGCGTTGTGAAAGAAGCAGTGACGGGACACTCTCGGTGTCTTTAAGCATCAAGCTGATCAGAAGCTTTACAGACTGGCTTGGGTAATAAGGGTCAAGCTAATGTTCTGGATGCTGTTTTGTTCTTTTATACTATTGATTATATATAACATTAGGTCGTGTGCCCCTCAATATTGTTATAATACCTTTTTCGTGTATACCTTTTTGGACGCAGTCCATTAATGCAGACCAAACACAGCCATACCCGTTTCCGCTTCAAAGAGTGCATCCTGCAAAAAAACTGAATACAAAGAAATACAAAGAAAGTGTTGTCCAAGTAAGCCTCATCTCTGAGTTTGTTTTCCACTTCTTCTTTCAGCCAGGAGTCTCTCTCTCTCTCTCTCTCTCTCTCTCTCTCTCTCTCTCTCTCTCTCTCTCGCACGCTCTCTCTCTCACACACTCTCTCTCTCTCTCTCTCTCTCTCTCTCTCTCTCTCTCTCTCTCTCGCTCTGTCTCTCTCTCGCGCCCTATCTCTCGCTCTCCAGCTCTCTCGCTCGCGCGCACACGGACAGACATAGCTCAACTCCTACAGGTAGCAGCTGACATGACTATTAGTCTTTCTTTTGGTACTTGCAGGTGTCAGGCCTGCCGCTGCTCAGTTGTCAGAGCTGCTCGGCGCACTGTCTGAGGTGATTCATCTTGTTGCCAGGATCATTAACTTCTTTGTGAAAAGGACTGGCAGGAAGGAGAGTCAAAGCAGGTATCCGAGGAGTTTTATGTGCACTGTCAGTAGCTATATACCTCCAGCTCTCCTCCTCCTCTTCCTCCTCTTCATAATCTGATTGAAACTTCTCCCATTTGGCTTTTTATTTTCCTTTAATTGTTGCGTTGCATTTTGTCCTCTCACACCGGATGGAATTCAGCTATCAGATTATTAGTTTTTTAAGTTTCATCTGCGTCCTCTTTGAAAAGCGCGACAATGGAACACTTCGCTATCACAATTGTTTCTCAACTGCTCTGTGAGTTAAATGGGAGTGGCACACTATTCATGGGTCTAACTGTTGTTATTGTGATTATAGAAGGGACTTTGTGTGGCCTTTATCAGTGATGCATCTACAGTTTCAAAAAACACTAAGTCAGGGAAATAATTGCTTCTGTTGAGAAGGATTTAGCAAGTTGGGGGGGTTTTGTTCGTTGAACAAAAAATTCACCTAAAGCACAATTCTATTTAGTAATTTCCCATTAAACTAATGACTTTCACCATTCATTGCTTCAATTCCGTTATGATAGCAGTGTTATGTTCTGCAGTGGCGTGTGTGCTGATGTCTTGCTTTATTTACCTCAGCAAGGAACACAATCAATTTGCGGTGCAGACCCGCTAAATGAAACCTTTTCTGGTGCATTACATTCCTTAATTAAACATAAATAAATTCGGACATTAGCATGATCAGCAAGCCGTTTGTTATAGCTGACGCTTGTGAAGTCCACGAAGGCACTGACCAGCATTATGTTGGATGTATCGTGACACCATGCACATCGGTATCTATTGATACCTCTGGTGTGCCGTAGCACCGCCCATGTTCCCTAGCACGAATCATCCCAGAAATACGTTTATCCAAGTGTTCCAGCCGTAAAGCCCTATTTTAACGCTGTCTTTAAAAGGTACTGCTTCATGCTGAGAAAAACAAAAAACAACAAACTCCATCAAACCTTTCCGTAATAGCCAATGAGATGTGTTGGATTGTTTTTCTTCTGGGAGAAAATGAAAGGCAGCTCACCCCGTGACCTTTTCTCCCAAATCTACCTCCATGTGGTTGCCAGGTAACAACTTATTATCCAATATGGCATCCTTTTTTAGATACAGAGAAAGGAGAAGGAGGTTCTAAATTGCAGCATTATTAAGTCACAGCAGGGAGGTTTGAGAAGCACTGTTGTCTGTCCTTTGGCCGTCAAGTCAAACAAGATTGGCACACTTTGAGACCACTCTTGCAACAATTATGTCACTGAAGCATGAGTCATTTCAATACATTTTGTGAGTAACTTCATCAAACTAAAATCCAAGGTAAATAGGCAGAGACACTGAATCTAATTTGAGCCTCTTCCACCTCTTCAAAGATTCTTAAACAAAAGATATTGTTTTTAATCTTAACTCTTGCTCTTGGAAGCATGTGAGAACACTGCTTCCATTTATTCCTTCATTGCCTTTGCTGAATAACGTGGCAGCTTCTATGTACTTTAAATATACACAGATATCTACACAACGATGCATAATTTGTTGGCAATGAGGCAAGATTTTGGCATCGGAAGCATTCGGGCATTCGTTTGAGTGGGCTTTGGATTGTTTGGATTAGAGAGCAATAACCTCCAAACCTATCTATTATTATCTAACAACATTTTAACTTTTTCTTAGCTTTTGATAGCTATTATTAGAGATTAGCCAAGATGTTGCCTGGACATACAAAATAATTGCATTTAAAACTGTGTAAACTGGCTACTTGGGAAACAATCAGGTATTAGACGTCATAGATCAACTCCAAATCCATTGTTGCGTCTCAAGCAGCTCATCGGTAAACCATAACCGCCACAAGGAAGAGGACGCCTTGGACCCGATACCTGTTCTCCAGCTCCCGAAAACCCCCGGAAATAATGACCGTTGTCCCTGGAGGTAAACCGTCGTCAAGCAAGGTGATTGTTTCAGAAATTGCTTGAGATAGGACTTGGTGATTTGCATAGACTATGTGCATACTACAGGATGTCACCAATAGGTCAACCCTAACATGTCGTAATATCGAAATATATTACCTGAAAATGGAAATGAGATCTGCACATTATCAATATTTCCATAACATAATTTTTTTTAATTATATAATTTATAATTGTATAGTTAAATTTAACATGGACTTTTTTACTTCCTTCAATATCAAACTACACCTTCTTTTAGGGAAGGCTTTTCAGGTCGGAGTCTTTTACAAAGGGAACTTCTCAGTGCGTCTTGTTGAATAACTCGGCTCATAAACGGTACACGCCCATTTGTTTAGGATCATTGTTTATTCCGGTAGACGTCGCAGGCGATTGAGTGCGCTGCCAACCCCTTCCCCTGGAATGTACAGCTTCCCGCTAATGGGCTGAGGGAGGAGAGAGAGAGCAGGAGTGAGGCGGCGGAGGGCAGGGCGAGAGAGGGAACGAGGAAAAAGGGAAAAATGCGCTAATAGGAAAAGCGCTGAATACATAGGGAGTTTCATCTCCTTTGTCTCCACTTGATTAGTTTAACAGCTCCTTTGATCTTTTGCCGTGATTGAAGTGTTTTAGTGGAACACGGGAGGAGGGGGGGGGGGGGGGGGGGGGAAGGCAGAGCTGCCACGGAGCCTCCGTCGTACAATGTGCCACCGAATGCCTAAGAGGCACAACGTCTTAATGTCAGGGCGAAATTAAAACACTTTTCCATTACTGGGCCCCTTGAATCTTAATTCATTCAGTCCACAGACTTTACAAAGTAGGTGACAAGGTCAGTAAATACTTATTGAATAAAGGGTATGTGTTGACCTTTTGAGAGCAGGTTAGATATTAATATCATTCCAGAAGATGTGTTTCTGGAGCGGGCGGGGATCGTGTTATTTCAGTCCGTCGGAATGGAGTGAGGCGCTTTGAACAGTGGGGGTGCCAGACAGTGATTAACAATATTTCCTGGCAAGAACGATTTTTATACCGGAAAATGGAATGAAAGAACTACTGCACACTGCGCTTCGGACTACGGAAAATAAACATCCAAACATGAAGGCATAGACACACATGATTTGCAAACATACATACAATCACATTATATTTTTTCTACCAGCGACAAAAGTAAAGATACCTAAAATTAAAGGGAACCACACACACACTCTCAGAATTACTCTTTCTCACACAACAACATACACAACTTTGCACCCACGCATGAACATGCACACAAAGGAACCCTTACAACATAAATTGCATGTCCAGACACATTCACCAAACAAACAAACTGCACACAGTGACATATCTTCTACTTCTCATAACCCAGAACAGAAGATGTCATTTCCAGGATGAACCTTGTATATCTATCCCCGACCAGCCATCAGTCATTCGTCTCGGCGTTGACCGACAACTTCAATCAGTTGAACCTTCTCTTGGATCTTCAACACCGTTGTGAGGTCAAGGAACCCTTGAGTACAATCACACACTCTCACACACACAAGGAGCGCACCACACAAACAATTTGCTACCTGTAATGTTGTGTCAATACGTCCAGACACAAGACAGATGCTGTTGTTATTCGGTCATTTCAACATTCTCGCAGACTCTCACACTAGTTGGGCAACCTCAAAGATCCCTTTGCCCCCCTCACCAGACTGGCAACTAATGGCCGCTGGAGCGTTCAGAGAAGACCAGCAGCAGATTTGTTACCGCCGCTGACATGTGGCCATGATGGATTCCCAGCAAACGGCAGATAGACCCTCTTAGAGGTGCACCGATGTAGCTTACAGTTGTAAACACCTTGTGGTGCCTTTGTCTTTGAGTCAGTGGCTTTGTTGTGGTAGCATTAAAGTAATGAGAGAACAAAAATGAAAGACACCATCTAATTTGTTTACTAAACCAATTGATAATCAGGAAGCCAAAAGCTAATTATCTAAGGGTATGAACACATACATTCCTACGTATTATCTTTGTGATCCATATTTGACCACATATACTGTGTGTATGTATACCCCTATTTCACAAGTTATTTGCTCTGTGTTTTTTGAAGGTGTGTGTGCCCTTGAAACAGCATGTACACCGTGGAGGCAATGACATTACCGCCACCTTTGGACTATTTATCCTGTGCCCTGGGAGACAGGAAAGCCACTGTGTACCACCTTGACACAGACCAGACCGCTGGTTTAATAGGGGGTGTCATCACAACCTCGCTGTATTTTTATTTTTTTTTCAATATCGATATCAGCATTCTCTCGGTCTCCTGTGGTTTACTGCAAATCCTCTGTGTTGCAGCCCGAGAAAAGACCCCTCTTCAAAGGTGGAGGTGGAGGAGGAGGTGGTGGTGGTGTTGGAGGTGGAGGTGGAGGTGGTGATGGTGGTAGGAGAGTTGGATGAGTTTACCATCAGGAGACATTATCCTCTGATTCTCCTTAGACCCCTGATCACTCCAATTACATGCGCTCCAAAGTGACTTTTCCCCGTCATCCGTCTGGGGATTTCCTTAGCCGTCAATTAACAGACGTCGCTTCCAATCTGCGCCGGCGTCCCAGAAACTGGTCATTTCCCATTAGAGTCATTTCCCCAGGATGCTGTGGAGCGATAGACATCTCCACGGCTCAATAGGGGAGACGTGCGGGAGAGGAGACCCTGTAATTAAATAGGTGGCATTTACTCCCAGTCAGACCCCCTCTCACCAGATCGGAATCTGCAATTACTTTTCAGAAAGCAGCGGTGTCAGTGCAGTCTCTCCAGTCAGAATGACCAATCCCGTCTTCCCTTCCCTCCCTGCCGTCCCGCTGGCAGCTTGGACAAAGAATGCAATCGTTTTATGGTCCTTTTTTCCACCGAAGCAACACTTTGTTTGTTTATCGCCACATCCGGGATCTGGGCCAACCCAAGTGGCTCCTACTGTAGGGGATGTAGGGGAACAGCATGGATGGGGGTATGGTCCACTTTGACCTCATTGTGGTGTCTTCACTGAGTGGGGGCTGTTGCTCGCTGTATCGGGGGGGACACCGGGTGGCGATGGCAACACTCGCTGGGGCTGTTCACAGACCACCTGCGTGCTGCGCACTCCGCTGCGTGTGGCATTTGGTGTTATACGCTCACACATGCATGCGAGCCAAATGGACATGCTCGACAGGCGCTCGCGCACACACGCACACATTGCATGCACACGCATTAACGCGTACACAAATGCACACACATATAGTAAACACGGACACACACATAAACACACATGTAAACACACACAGACATAAAACACACACAGACACACACATACACACGCACACACACACATTCACACACTTACACACATATACAAATACATATACATACACACACACACACACATACACAAACACGCACACACACACACACACACACACAAACACCCATACACAGCAAAGCACACAAGCACACACACACCACTGACAAGCACGCAGGCTCGCCCCTGAGCCTGGACCAGCCCATGCCTGACTTTGGAGATACTTCATCAAGTGCGTAAGGACCATTTGCACAGACGGCAATTAAAAGCTTTAGTGGTTCCTGCAGGCTGAGGGGTAGTTTGGGGGCCCCCAGTCGACCCAGGAGCCAGCACCTTATTGGACAGGGCTGGCTTTGTGCTGCAAAATGGCCTCGGTAATTTATACCAAATAGACTCTAGGTAGGGCTGGAGAGCCAAGAGGAACGCATCTGCATTAATCAATATGAAATTATCCTGGATGTAATTTGTGGAGGGTAGCCGTGCACCTGCTTTAGGGCTGCGATGGGGGCGGGCTCTTGGGGCAGGTGGGGCGGGGAGATGGGGCTGCTGGTGGGAGATAAATAAGTGACTGACTATTCCTGAAAATCGCACCGCCGGAACGAGACGCGATCGGCAATCAGATCTGATTGTCTGTCAGACCACGAGAAGAAGTGGGATGGCGAAGGCTCGCAAACGCTAAGAGTAATGAACGATGAGACGCCTTTCTGAAAAGAATACACCGTGGAGGATGAGGTGGTGGTGGAGGTGGCTGAACCCGTCTTACAAATGGTCTTGTTTGGAGTGTTGTTGTTGGATTTAAATGGGCTCATCAAACAACCTTGAATCCACATTGATGGGGAAATCACAATGTATTCATTACACTTGTGGATTTCAAAAGAACATTGCTCAGAAGAATGCGCATGTTTTACAGCGGGTTTGAGGGGGAGAATAAATCGATACGGACGGCGGGACGCGAGATAAGCTTGTCCTTTAAATGACCATATGCAAAGTTGTGAGATAGTGAAGATGTCCACGGGATTATCATGTTTGCATATCTGAAAATCAATCCACTTGTTCATTCACATGCACGGGCGAACAACGGTTATCCTTCCTAATCGGTTTTGCAATGCATGTATGTACACGTGTCCAATGCACATGAGAGAGTGTGTGTGTGTGTGTGTGTGTGTGTAAACGTGTTTGCTTGTGAGGCATAAAATGTATATACATTATGAGAGAGAAAAAGAAAAGAAGGTAAGGCACTTTGCAACTCTTCATGTGCAAAACAGTCTGGTTTTCTCTGTTCCTTTCCCCACCTCATCCTTCTTCCTGAACTCCTCAATCCCCCCCCAAACCCCACCCCATCCCCCCACACCACCCTATCTCCCACCCCCTAAACCCCCCTTCCAGTGTCCTTAGTGTCAGGTAAATAAAGAGCAAGGAGAGAAGAGGACATTCTCCAGAATGTGTCTGCCGCTGCTTTGGCAGCCTATGACCTTGCTGGTGCTCTATGGGCTGCTTTGCTCTCCATAGTCCCACCCCCCCCAACTCCCCAACTCCCCAACTCCCCAACCCACTTCTCTCTCTCCACATTTCAGACAGCCGCACACTCTCTTTATCACTTCCCAGGATCAGCAATTGCTCACTGACCAGTCTGTTCAGTAATGCATCCACACCAGGCGCCTCTCCAGCGCGCCTGCTCTCCAGATACAATGGACACGGGCTGAATACGCGATGCAGGGGGCTTCGATGTGTGCAGAGATTGGGCTCGGAGTAGGTTTGTTTGGGCCGCTATTCACCATAGATAGTTGTGTTTTTTTCCGTGGTGTTATTATTATTTTTTTTCCAGATTTCTCCAAACCTGCAACTCCGGTATTTCCATTCATTACACAAATAGGTTATGTTTCAGGTTTTTTTTATTTATTTTTTTCGTGTGTGTGTGTTTCAGGCGACTCATACAGCGGTGTCGCCAATTATGACAGTTGAGTTCACTGCAGGATCAGCACCGGCGCGATGGTGCGGGAATCGTGCTACACTCAAAGCACTGTCTTGAAGTGCAACTGTGTGGCTTAATTGGAATCCCCCCGCATCTCTGGTAGTGAGGGGGAAAGAAAGTGTGGCTCGAGGCGCCGTTGAAAAGACTTCCAAATCTCCCCTTTTTGTCGTGCCTAGAGAAGAAAGGGCTGGGGGGAGGGAGACACTGTCAGGGAGAGAGAGGGAGTGAGAGAGTGAGTGCGGTTGTTCTGGTAGTCTCTGTGCAGGTGTGCAGTGGGGTGGAGCGTCAAAAAAGCCCCCGAAGATGGACGGGTTATCTCCATCCTCCCACTCATGTGAGGGTTTAGGATGCACACCTGCACCTCTCCTTCCCCCCTCCCCCATCTTCTTCCTTCCCACTGTAGCTAATCATTCCCCGTTCTGACATGACAGAGGGAATATTCACGGCTTACTTTTGACTGGGTAGTCGTATGTCTATATAAGGGGGGGGGGGGGGGGGACTGTTATTGTAATTGGTTGGAATATGGCTTGAGTGTCAGCGGCTCCTCTCGATCTTTCTGGCGGCAGCGTTCCTTTGTTGTTGTGACTAAACAGACAATCGCGACAGACACACGCGACGCACTATTGAAGTGTTGAAAGAGATTATATGATGTGATTTTATGATATGATCATTCCTCAGTCTATCATCATGATCAAAAGGATACAGAGTGATCAAGTGCCTCTTTACTCAATCAATCCAATATCTGAGTGACTGATGGGGCATAATCTGGTGGAAATCTACCAGATCTTGTGAACTGAAAAGCAATCTGTCAAGAAAGCCAGAGTTCATTTGACAGTTGTGTCATGAAACGTTTTTTTTTTTTTCTGTATTTCCAGAGAATGCGGCTCTATTAAAAAAAATGACTGTTCGAATTCTCTCCTTACTTTATGGGAAATGAGCTTCGGAGAATTGTTGGAATAGTCTACTGAACACAGCTAATGGAGCATCTGCTCAGATTCTCCATGCTAAGTAATCAGTCTTGTCATTCTCCTGAAAGGGCTCTGAGATTGTTGGGATGGTGAGAATGGAAGCACTTCATTAGAATGATATAAACAAAGGGTGATTCGCTCTTGTTTGCATATGAATTCCACAGGGTTCCCTGCTGTCTCGTCAATAGCTGTTATGTATTTTAGTGTGATGAGAAAATGTGCTGCCATGCTGAAGCAGGAAAAAGGTGCAGCAGTATATTCATCACATGTAGAAATATGTATGAAAACAATATACTTGTTTATCTGAATGATAACGTTTTTTAAAAATGAATTTGGTCCTGCAACACAACTTGTCAATAATCAAGGCAGTAATATGACCGTAGTGCAGCACAGTATTTTTTATTTTATTTTTTTATTTGTCATCTATAGATGAGTACTTTTGCACCTTTTCAGGTTTTTTGCACGTTTTTGGTGGATTCCAGGACTGGATGGCTGGGCTAGGATTTGGCTGAAGACCCTGTGAAAAGAAACATTCTCGGCCGTCTTAGCTCATTTCCACAGCCATATAACTCACCTTTTCAACAGAGTGGGCCAGAATGATTTTACATCCAAATCGAATCAATGCAACTTCCTCCACAGCTGATGTATTTGCTACGTGTTTGATGACAACTTTTCCAGCATAGCAGACTCATCTCAACATTCTATAATATGAATATGTTTCCACTACCGCCTGTTTTTCTATTACTGAAACTAGATTTTATTATTAATAACTTGGCACTCTGGTATCCAAATGATACTCTGAGGCTTAATTCAAATAACAAGATGATGCTTTGACAACTAAACGATGCCCTTTTCAATAATACATAACCTATAGGCCTACATTCTATTTAGATATGTTTGCTCGTGCCCATTTTAACCATTTGGTTATCATGGCACGCGAATGGAAAAACGACTCTACCACATGATTCAACAATGGGTTTTCGGATGACATTTCTACCGTACAGTCAACATAAAGGTTGAAACGATTCAGAGGGTGGTTTGCATGGTTGATGGGAAATAATGGGTTCAGTTGGATGGCGCTCATTATACATGCAGCGCCGCTTCAAAACCCTGTCAGTGGATTACGTGCATGTCGCCTCAAGTCTGGCAGCTCCTGTGTGCAACGTTCTGTCGAGGTTGGTGTACCCCTACTGATACACAGCCCTATCTTCCCGGTACAGAACCTACTGCCTCATTGCTGTACTGCTAGTTGACTCGAGGTAGTCTGTCCTGAGGCCACTGTCGTTTGAGCTAGTATGTATGGGTTATTTGAAGAAAATTGTTTTTGAGAAAGACTCATACCTAACAATAAAGTGGGTCAGAAATACACATTTGGTTGGTTGAAAAGCGTTGGAATTGTTATTGATAAAAACTTGGTCGACACACAGGGATAGTTAGAAACCACTCCTGTCTGGGGGAGCTCTGAGGCAGATTGAATCGAGGTAAGGGACACATGGGACTGCACACAGATTGAAACCCTGTTCTCAGAGAGAAGAGAAACAAATTTTCAATTTTGCATTTTAATTCATGACTCCGTGATTTAATATGTCCCCTCGTCTGCTGATTTGTCTCCTCCCACGACCTCCGTCCGTTAAGAATGATGATGGAGGACGCAGAGCAATGATTGAGGGGATTCTGGTCGACCACAAGGAATACGTTGATAAGAAGACTCAAGGATGCATACAGAGTTAATGGAAGGGACTGTTTAGCATGGAACCTTAAAGAGATGTTCAGGAACCTTAGGTTTGCCTCATTGGATTCCTGCTGGCAATATATGAGGTGGAATAATCCTGAATGCACAATAGGCCCTGTTATGAGATTTGCAGACTACTTATCTTTTATTAAAGTGAGGCTTTGACAGGGTATTCACCAGAAGTATTGATTATTCAACTAACAAATGGGTCTCTTACTTCTTGCGAAGAGTCGCTCTATTACCATATATTTCATTAGTTCTAATCAAATTAGATACAATTGCAATTGTAGCCACTTTAAAGACATCCTTTGTTCCATTTTATGAATTCTTACCCACCAAGACAGTGAGCAGTTGAGCACATTGGGAAGAAAAAAAGTAAATATAGTGTGTGACAGGGTTTTTTGCAGAGTTTCCACATTGACATCTGTATGATTACAGTCTGATAAGGTCAGAGGGGGATCAGCCAGCAACAGCATGCCTTATTCCCTCCAGTCATGGGGTATGTCTCCATCGTTCTTCATCACTCTTCATTATGCTTCGTGTTGGATAAAAGTCTGGCATCATACCCCACTCTGTCACTTCTGTCTTCTGAGAACTTCTATACCAGTATAAAGCAGCAGCAGACAAAGAAAGGCTGTCACAGCCATTGTTTTTACTTGATATTCATGCAGATAGACAATGGTATGCCATATATTATAAAGAAGCTGGTATTAAGCATAAAAGCATCTATTCTCATTAGGGTACGTAGGGTGCCACTCTTGGTGAAACTGAACAAGGGGGCTCCAAATTAATAGCAGTGATTATAATCATGTGAAATTGAACTGTGAGCGCTGTGCGTCTCGGCGCTGATTGGTGCAGTGAGGATGTCATTGTACATGCGCTACTGCGTCAACGAGTTTTAGACCACTGAGAAGAATAGCAGATAAATGCAATTAATTGACTATTCTTGGGTGATGTTTATTTTTTTTGTTTTGTATGATTGACCATGGTTTGAGCTTGTTCATTTTGTGTCTTCTTGTAGCCTACCTGTTAATGTGGCAGACCAAGATAAAAACTGTTATCAAAAGAGCTAAAAATACAAAAAAAAAACACAGGACTTTAAGTGAATGTAGACTGATTGCTGCATGTATTGCTCAAACTGTGGACAAGTGACCATCCATCTTAGACAGTAATTATATGTTATCAAAGATCTACAGTGTTTCATTATTGAGTATTGTTTTCAAGCCTCCTGTTATGTTGCTGGTCAAATTGCGCATTTTAAAGTTTGAAAATCTAGGAAAAGTATTTAAAATATCTTCTTCAAAATAAAAAAACTGCTGGCCTTAATAAGTGCAAGGCCAGCGATTAGTGTAAGGCCAGTGATCTGAACATGCCCCTGTATGTTCCGATCACAGAGATACTGCAAACGAACGCAACAGAAGGGTTAAGAGAATGGTTTACAAAAAGAGTCCTTGGAGATTCCACATCAGAAACATGAGAGGTATCTGGCGTAGATTTAATGTTCATATATGTGGGGTTATATTTAGTTGCTCAGATGTTCATGAATTGTAACTGGACATAGTAAGATCGCTCTAGACACCTGCAAACGTAGAATACATTGAGGCTGAGAATAATCTCAGAGACAGATATACAATTTCCAATACATGCAAGGTGTGAACCATCGGAATATTTCGTTGATCACGTTGTGGTTCCGTTATTCATTTTTTATTGCGAACTGGTCTAAACTGAATGAAGAATCTACATAGGTTAAAAAAATAATGAAATAAATAAATATTCGCGGTAAAAAAAAAAGTAGCGACATATTATTATGTTTGGCAGAATCAGCTGATCGGTTGATAACAAAGCAGGAAGTTTATGTTAGCGCGCATGCGCTGAGTGTAAGGGCATTTTTTTTTGTGTGTGTGTGAGATCTCCAGCAGCCAGCTAGCTAGACTTAGCCCCTTTATTAAGACAAAGAAGGCTTGAGGCGAGACTGAGTGGAAACAGTTCAAAACAACGGACGATGACACAAGCCGCTGTGATGTGAAGCCACACGCTTTAGCTCACACATAAGGATGCATGATAATAAAAGGTGTGTTGTTAAAACGTCTTTTTTAAACTTTTCGCAATTGCTTTGGATACATTAGCTCCAGCTAGCCGCTAGTTAGCCGCCGCTAGCCTTGTTTTTCCACCTGTAAGCGGTGGCGTTTCGCTCCTCTCTGAGTGCTAATGTAAGCTAGCTGCCCATACCAGCTCGGGATGGAGAGCCCCCCATTTCTTCTCGATCGGGGGTTTCTTCTTGTTCGCCTACAGTCTCGTTTCGACGTGAACACCAGGATCCATTAAGGTGTATTTTGTGTATTTGTATTTGAGGGCTGGGATTTTTGAAGGCTTTAACGTTCAGATGATCTGCGTTGATGGGGCTAGCATCTAGCTAGTGCAAACGTTAGCTGCTTACCAGCTGGCAACGTTCTTTTCATTTAATAGAGTTGTTGAATGTAGACGTTTGTCGTCTGTACTTGTCTTTGAAATGGCCTACTTTTTGATCAAACGATTTAAAGCAAAACTTGTCCGCACCTGGCTACTAGCGCTAGCATGCTAGCTAACGTCAGCTAGTCAACTTTGACTTTTCATTACATGTCTTCGTTCAGGCCTGTCAGGGTGTCACTACATGGACCAAACATGAGCCTATGAAGCCAATTACAAGCCTAGGCTGTATTGATCATTTGTTAGTTTTCTTTATTTGGTCGTTCAACGGTCATATCATAGCTGTCTTATAGCATACCCACGACTGCATCTCCCAAGACATATCTAAAGCTAATGTCGATATTAACATGCATAGCATAATAACGTGGGATTAGGATGGCCATATGTTTGACATGGGACTCAACCTGCAATCGGATTTGTTTTGTAATGTTTTGGAACGCAAGTGTCTGCTATGGTGATGATAGTAGCACTTGCTTGTGAACGTGGCAGGGAGAGATGCTAACCCACACCATTTCATTCGGTTTTCATACGTTTTTTTTCAAATGGACATTTGGTAAGCGTTCATTAATGTTGCATTCTGGTCATCTGAGGTAACAGCATTGTAAACCACAATTTACGAATGTCACAGCCGTATTGTAGTTGCTACGTTTAAAAGTATACTACTGTAAACAAGTAGTCCATACACAACATGGCATTTCCATAAGATGTTGACACTATTTATGACGGACATCATCACATGTGTGGTTTGGAACTATGTTAAAATGTTTATATAACGTTAAAAGGTTTATTAAATATGTATTTTTTATTATAGAGTGGGATCTGGAGACAAGACCATGAAGCATCCAGCGATACCTTAGTTAAATCCAATCTTTGTACATTTCAAACACTCAGAGGTATGTTTCCAAATGTATTTGAATGTACCAAAAGTAAATGGAAGTTTTCATAAAAGGCAAATATTTTTTTTGTAGAATCTAGGGGCCACCTTTAACGCGACTCTGACTAATCTGACTACATACTGCAAATGTTAAATGTCTTGGGATCTGTTTACTTTTTGCCAATTGTTCTTCTCTATTCTTGGACGGTGCTTCTTTTGAAATGACTTGGCGGGCACTGGCCGTTGATTCCATCAACAGAGCTCATTTCTTTTCTCCATGACAGTGTAGATTTGGAAGTCTTGTATAGTGAACACAAGGCCCGGTTATGCACTTCCTCTCTTTTGTAAAAGGCCAAACTATATTCGTTTGGTTCATCTCTGTCTTCACACATTTTCTGGGTCAACACATTCAAACGTGTCCCCAATAGTTTGTCACGTTTGCTAATTTTACGGTTTCAAACAGTGAAAGGCACAATTTTACTTTACTCTGCTCTAGTGATTGAAGAAGGGATTGGTTGGTGTCTTTTGGTGAGTTTATAGGCAATTCATGTTTATAACTAGATGAGCCTTTTGGTCATTGCTCCTAGCTTATGGTATTACCTTGAACATGTACAATAGGTTAATATTGTCCTGATAAAAACAGTGTACTACTGATTGTGTTCTGTAGACTGCAGTGCATGTCACTGCAGTAGATGTCACATTTCAGTATCTGACAATACAGTTATACACAAGTTATATAGGCATTGCTTGTGAATCAGTTTAGCTCTGTGGGCATAGCTCATTGTGATAATCCTATTAACTCAAGAACAGTGTCATATTCAGAAGAGTTACCATATAGAGTACATCGTGATTCGTTTGAAACCATTCAAAGATCAATGGTGTGGGTGACTCCATTCTGCTGATAACAGATGCATCTCTTTAGTGTTTTGACTAGCTGTCGGGGACTGTTCACTGCGTGTCAAAGGACCTCTTTAACAGTTAACAATCGACAAAGTGTGTTCATGTGGACAGCATCAAAATACTTTTCAGTCAAATGAATTACATCCTGTTGTCGTAATGTGCCTCTGGGAGCAAAGTGTGCCTTTGGAGCTCTGGTTTTGGTTTGAGAGTAAACCACTGTTGTTGAGACGGCCTGTACGTGTTAACTTACTTTGTATGTGTGCGTTTGTTTGTGTGAATCAATAATGTCCAGGGTGTCTCTCCCTGCCAGGTAACGTGGCACAGGTCTTAAGGACGTCAGCAGCCTCCTCTAAGCTGGTGATGTCACGGGTTCCCACCCCCCCTCCGCCCGGGGAGATGTCCAGTGGCCCAGTGGCGGAGAGCTGGTGCTACACCCAGGTAAGCAACAGTCCTCCACCGGGCTCCCAAAACCTCATCACACGCCCCCTACGCAAGGCCCGCGCCTGGTCCTTGAACTCTCTTCAAGCCTTTGAAACGAGATTGCGATACGACTAGAGAAGCTGAAGACTATAAAGGGCTGAGGGAGAATGGGTGATGGTGTTTAGTTGGCCGAGGAAATGTTTCCTGTCATTGTTACGCAGCTGTCGTGATTCTTCTTCATGGGGATCAATGTCTATTGTCTTGGCTTTGTTTTGTTTTCAAACAAATTGAATTTGATGATCGTTCTATTTTTATTCTTGTTTCTTATACAATTTTTTAAAGAACATTTGTTGTAATATATATTCACTTTACTTCTTTCACTTTTACTTGCGATGGTGCTTCTTGTGTAGGCGTTTTCACAGGAAGCATCAAGCTTTCAACTGTTGTGAAGATTGTTGATGCTAATGCAAAGGGCTTATGCACAAGTGTATTTGTAATTATACATAAACAGGAAGTGGGATTCAACCTTCAGGTTTGAATCAGGGAGTAGTTATTTAAAGCGGTAGGTGATGGTAATTTAAGATTTCTCTCCAATTCTTTTTCAATTGTTTCCAGCACAGTGAGTGGACTGTCGCAAGAGAATTCAAAATACAAGACTCGATCAAACCAACCCTGGGTACTGAGTAAACAGTAGTTTACTACTCAGAATTCACAGCTTATCTCATCTCTGTGAAACGACATATATTTACTTTAGGCTTTAACCGGGACAATACATGAGGAATCTTATTTGGTGCTGCAGGATTCAATTTGATCATGCAAAAGTTACTAAACCTGCTGCCAAGCTGTGTGTTGTAGGTTTAAATGTTAGGTTGCATTGATTTGGAAGAATCACTTTTGGTTCAAACTTATTTTTGCGGTTAAGCTAGTCTTCTATTCATGGTCTCCTAGCGTGACACACAGAAGACTTGGCGTGGTTCAAACTGAATCCTCTGTAGACCTATCAAAGACTGTTTGAGTGATCACTCTGTTTACGTGTTACCATATGAGACCACGCTGTAAACATCTGTTGGGCCAGAGCGTTTCCCCCCACAGAGCTCGCCAAGTGCACAAACCCACCGTAGTAGTCGTTCTCAGCCCCGGTCACACCCTGCTCACCCTAACCAAAAGTATTTGTTTCTCAACACAAAATTCACCACTTTTCCATGACCACACCTTAGTTGTCTGAGCGTCTCCCCAAAGTCACAAGTATCAATAAAATCACATCTGGCAGAGCAGGTTATCCATGCAGTTTGTAACAGCAGAGCCTGAGGTTCGTCTGAATGAAGAATGCAGGGTTACTGGATCATCAGCACAAACGTAGTCTAGACTTGTGTTTAATCACTTTTTAAAGTCGGTTGCCTGGCCAAACCTGCATATTATTTCCATTAAAACGCACTGCAGTTAGGTCTCTGCTGTACAAAAGACAAACAGATGTGGACAAAGCTTGTACTGTGTTTACATTTTAGTGCCTAGCTTGTTGATTGCTTTTCTCAAAACGGTTTATCACAATGTGATGAGGACTTCATTTGGCCCTGTTCAGCTGCCTGCTCAGTTAGGTCTTGTTTTAGCTGTCTGCTCGGTTTGGTCTTATAGCCCTCTGTTTAAGTTAGCTCTTAAGTTTAGCCCCTGGCTCAGTTAGCCCTATTATTTAGCCCCCTCCTCAGTTATCTCTAATGTTTAATTTTGTTCAGTTAGCTGTCATGGTTAGCCCTCTGCGGCATTATACTTTATGTGTTGGCTCTGCTCGGTAAGCTCAGGTTTAGCCTTCTGCTCTGTTTGCTTTCATGTTTAGCCCTCTTCTCAGTTAGCTCTCATGGTTGGCCCTCTGCTCCTCTTGCTGTCATGGTTAGCCCTCTGCTGGGTTGGCTCTCAAGTTAAGCACTCTGCTCAGCTAGCTCTCAGGTGTAGCCCTCTGCTCAGCTAGCTCTCAGGTGTAGCCCTCTGCTCAGCTAGCTCTCAGGTGTAGCCCTCTGCTCAGCTAGCTCTCAGGTGTAGCCCTCTGCTCAGCTAGCTCTCAGGTGTAGCCCTCTGCTCAGCTAGCTCTCAGGTTTAGCCCTCTGCTCAGCTAGCTCTCAGGTGTAGCCCTCTGCTCAGCTAGATCTCAGGTGTAGCCCTCTGCTCAGCTAGCTCTTAGGTGTAGCCCTCTGCTCAGCTAGCTCTCAGGTGTAGCCCTCTGCTCAGCTAGCTCTCATGTTTAGCCCTCTGCTCAGCTAGCTCTCAGGTGTAGCCCTCTGCTCAGCTAGCTCTCATGTTTAGCCCTCTGCTCAGCTAGCTCTCAGGTGTAGCCCTCTGCTCAGCTAGCTGTCAGGTGTAGCCCTCTGTTCATTTAACCTGGTTCTCAGTGATTCCCCTTCTGTCCTCCCCAGGTAAAAGTAGTGAAGTTTTCGTACATGTGGACCATCAACAACTTCAGCTTTTGCCGAGAAGAGATGGGCGAGGTGTTGAAGAGCTCCACGTTCTCCTCCGGCCCTAACGACAAGATGAAATGGTTGGTATCCCGGCTAAGGCAGCTCTCTGGAATCCATTCGGTTATCACCTCAATAATGATTCAGACTTAAGTCCCTCAAGGCTCCGCCGCAGCACAGGCTCTCACCCCAAGCAGGCTTATCGTACCTGTGATTTGAAGCATTTATTCCTCTTTGTTGTTTGTTTGGTCCGTAACCCTAACAAATACTTTTATCTCTTCTCTTCGGCAGGTGTTTGCGAGTCAATCCCAAGGGACTGGACGACGAAAGCAAGGATTACCTGTCGTTGTATTTACTACTCGTGAGCTGTCCAAAAAGCGAAGTCAGGGCCAAGTTCAAGTTCTCCCTGCTCAACGCCAAGCGGGAGGAGACGAAGGCGATGGGTGAGCAGCGCCGCACGGTTCCATTGTTTTCCCCCCCTTTTGGGTTTTGTTTTTCCGCGTTTGACTCGCGGGGCATTGCGCCTGCCCTCGGCGTGTGTGTGATCGGTGTTTTTCCCTTTGTCGCCACCACAGAAAGCCAAAGAGCGTACCGCTTTGTCCAGGGCAAGGACTGGGGCTTCAAGAAGTTCATTAGGAGGGACTTCCTGCTAGACGAGGCCAACGGACTCCTGCCGGATGACAAGCTCACATTGTTCTGCGAGGTAATTGTCGGGTTTCTACGTAGGATTTCCTTTATTCGGCCCGAGCTGAATGAGAATAATGGAGCCTATCTCCGCTTGATAATTGTTGCAGCCATTTCTTGTTGGCTGTACTCATTTTAAAAAATTTGATTTTTTTAAAATCCCCCCCCCCCCCCCCCCAATTGATGACTGTGAGGTAGAACATGGCTGTTAAGGCTTTGGTCGCGTTTCATGTGTAATTTGTCATGCACTATGTAATGCTGCTTGGCTGTGTGATGTTTGTCTGTTTTGGTCTGGTGCATTTTTAGCACTGAAATCGTGCGAGTACTCCTGCAACAACCTTTTTTGTTGGAAAGGCAAACTCATCTTATTCATTCTCAAATGAAGTGTCAATGTTATGGCCACATTCAATCATAGACACAGACAGACAGCTGTTGCTGTTTTGTAAGTCATCAAAAAAGAATCCACTAAGAAACGCTGCAGTCGCTCGCTTCAGGGCAGAGAACCAATATGCTGAGGATATCTTAAATTCTTTCTTTTACTCTGAAGTTGCACAAACGGGAAGATCAGTGTTCTTGCCGCGCCGACCTTCCTCACCGTGTCGGCTCCAAGGCGTCCGCAGCACTGCGCTCTCCCTGGGAGTGCACAACCTCCACGCGTCTTGGCAGCACCGGTCCATTTGTAGCTTGTTGATCAGATACTTGGAAGCTCTCCTTCCACACCATGTGATGTTTAGAGAGATCGAACGCCGGTAGTCTGTGAGTACATAACAAGAAAGGGAAAGCTACGAATTCCTCGGCTGCGTGGATGACAAACTGAAAATGTGACTGCGCTAAGCGTCCAGACGTTAATTGTCTTTTCATTAACAGGAAGCGTATCAGTCTGAAACGTGGCTGGCTGTATATGAATAGATTATTTATCCTAGTCTTTTTTGATTTGTTTCAAGTTTTACATTTGTCCAACGGTCATCAGAACTTTCCCTGTGAGACGTTGCCACATGCAAAGCACTCAGAGCGATTTTTGTTATTCAAACTCCTCCAGTGTGGCTCTGCTTGCCAACTCTTCTCTATTATGACAAAACATTTCCACAGACTCCCCGCGTCTGACCCACACCGCGGTGTGTCAGATGGCATGTTGACCTTACCACTTGTGCAAAGGACTAAAAAGCCAAGGAAAAATATGCTCAGCATTATTAGGAGCCTGACATTTCTATGAGTGGTGAAGGCTCTGCTTGAGAGAGCAATCGAATAGATTGTGTCTTTTGTGTTGTCAGTCTAGACACCAGCCTTGTTTGTTCTGTCTCTTAAGCAGACTACGGTTTAGAGGACCATTTGATCTGGGTTGAGTTGCGTTGGATATATATATATATACTCGTTTAATATCAGCAATGTGACACCATTTACTGAATGTTTCTTCTGTTTTAATTGGAAAGTGCTCTAGGCATAACATGTTTCTGTTTAGATAGAGGTTACATTCTGTTATTTAGCCCGACTTGTTGTCTGAAAACACATTGGCATTACATTTCCAGTGTCGGCAGGATTCGATTTTGAGACGGAAGGCCTTTTAAATATCATTGTGTTGTTGCTGTTTGCTTCAGTGGAAATCTTTTGCTGAGCAAAGTTCATGGCCAGCCCCCCCCCCCCCCCCCCCCTTGACATCATTTACCTTGTCACTAATAGCACTTATATAAACAAATAATTGGATTCAATGTGTCAAGAAGAATAAATGTTTGCAGAAATGCATCTTTTCAAGAGCAGGATAAAGGAGGTGCCCCCCTCATTAAGATTGAAATGACATTGGCCCCGTAATGCCAGGACTTACTGGCAGCCAACCTGAACACGGCTATTGCAGGTTCCTCATTTCCGGAGAAATAGGCAATTTCATAAACCAATTAGGTTGAAATTGGAGTTCGATTGTCTCCTCAATGTTAATTGAGTATTTCAGCTAAAATGAATTAATCTGGGTAACAATTGGTTTTCACAATTAAGATCTGTTACATCCTAGTTTTCACACCTAACCGATTGCCGTCTCGTAAAATTGAAAATTTGGACTATCTAGTACTCTACGCTCCCAGTGGGATAAAAACCGACTGTTTGAAATGACCTTTCTAACACAATTTCCTCACCTTATATTTAGACAATAGTTTGAGGTGTGTGTGTTGCCCTCCCTCCCCCCAGGTGAGCGTGGTCCAGGACTCGGTCAACATCTCGGGCCAGTCCAACATGAACATGCTGAAGGTACCCGAGTGCCAGCTGTCTGACGACTTGGGGAACCTGTGGGAGTGCTCGCGCTTCACCGACTGCAGCCTCTACGTGGGGGGGCAGGAGTTCAAGGCCCACAAATCCATCCTGGCAGGCAAGACCCTCATCAATTCTGCTCCTCCTCACACACCACCTCCACCTCCGTCTCACACTCCTCCTCCTCCTCATCACGGCCCCACCTCCGTCGCCAGCCCTCATAGCGAGCAGGCAAAGTGCAGGTGTTCCACGGAAACCTGATGTCAGATCTGCTGACACCAGTTTATGTTTATCTTTTTTTCACACATACTGTTGATTTTGTGTTTGCAGACAGAATAGTAATCAAGGCGGCTTCCTTTGTTTGTCGTTGAAGTTTAAATATGTGGTGCAGCGATTACTGAAGTGCTGTGCTGATTGAGTTAAAGAGCCATTGAGCCCAAAACGCTACGGGACCGTTCCAGTTTGATCGGACGGAGATCGGACACCGAGCTTCCTGAAGTATACCCTTCGTCACGACGAAGGAGCGAGGTGTTTGTGGGAGGGTGGTCAAGCCCTGGGCACGGGTTGACCGAGAGGCTGAAGCCTCTCCGATAATTGTAGCATAAAGCTACGGCATGTGTTTGGAGGTGCGGTTTATTTTGATGCCTGCGCCCGGGTGGGGGTTAAGCTTCTCAGTATAATGCCACGCTGAGCGGCGCATTCCAGATACAAAAATCGAATAGTGTTCGAATCCAAGCTGAAACAGTGAGTTCTCCGGCTCTTTGAGAAAACTTGCTATTCCAAAGGCCTTAAATAGAAGACGAAAACAATATCCGGCAAAAAAATAACATCTCCTTCATCGGATTGTATGATTTAAAGTCTAACCAGACACTTAAAACTCAGACCCTTAGTGTTTACGTAGAGAGGGTGATAAAGGGTGTGTGAACACAAACGGTTGCATGATTCTGCGTAATGCGAGTCGCCCCTGCGCGGCCCGTGGTTTCCTCCTGTGGCAGCGTCCCTCCTCTCTGTCGGAGCGTGTTCGCCCCCTGATAAGCCCCCGCCAGGAGCCTCCCTGCCCCTGGGTGAGCGGCAACAGCAGAGGCCTCTGCCGCAGGCTTTAATCCCAGCTCCCTGGCCCTCCTCAGGGGCCAGAGCCCGGCTAGAGTCCCCTCCATCAGGGGCTCTCAGCGTTAGACACGGTGGCAGCTGTTCGGGCCAGCAGGACCCAAGGCGGATGGCAGATTAAAAGACAAATTAGGGACAGATTTGGAGGATTTAAGGAGCGTTTAATTAGAATTTGTCCTATTTCTTGGTGTTTGACATGATGACATTTGATGTCACTAACGTGGGTTGTCGTTGGCGATGCCCTGATTGGTCTTTGCATAGCACACGCTGTTTCAGGCATGATCAATTCCTCATTCATTGATCTTCGGTATTGATCGATTGATTAATGTCCAAATTCCTTTTGATTATTAATGGAAATGTACTTACTGTTATTCGTGTTTTCCTTACAGCGCGATCCCCCGTTTTTAATGCAATGTTTGAACATGAAATGGAAGAGAGTAAAAAGGTGAGGTCACATTAACTATTTTATATTTCTCTCGTGTTACTTTCCTCGATTTATTGCAATTCACTATAACCGCCCTGCGCTCGGCTGAGGCTGAATTTATTGTGCTGGAATCTTATCGATTAGTACACTCTGAGCTTGTGCCTTTCCCCCCTCTCCCCCCTACCTTCTTTTGGATTGGAACATTTCTTTGAGTTTTTTCTTCTAATCTAGTATCGACTGCTTCTCCCCAGAACCGTGTTGACATCAGCGACGTGGACCCTGACGTCTTCAAAGAGATGATGGGCTTCATCTACACCGGCAAGGCGCCCAACCTCGAGAAAATGGCCGACAACCTGCTCGCGGCGGCCGATAAAGTAAGCATGGCTTCCAGGCGTGTTGCGGCCCAGACCTTGATCGTGCACGTAGTTTATCGGACGTAGATGCTGCTTGTTTTTCTATTATTTCCCGGGCAGTTTTCATTGTTTTATATTCAGACGGGGGCTTCTCTGGGTACCTCGTCATCCCGGCTAATGTTTTGCCGTCAAATAACACTTGATTTTGCTTGCGCATGACTTGGACTCATTTCTGTTCACAGACGCTTAGCCAAAGGTGTTGCTTCTCAGGCCTTTGCTTCCGTACACTACAACACCACCACCAAAATAAACATTGCCTAATATGAAACAGAATAGCAGACTTCAAACGCTGCGACACTCGCTTCCCCCAAGTGGAGTTGTTTGCCTTGACTTTGTTCTTTTTTTACTTCTTAAAAGGAAACTCTGTCGCCGCAGTGTGGGCTTAAAATGTCAAACTGTACGGCACTCCGGCTCTCTGGCCCAGCCCTGACCTCAGAAATGTCCCCCTCTCTCTCTCCCACCCCCCCCCACCCCCACCCCCCCCCACTCCTCTTCCCAGTACGCTCTGGAGCGTTTAAAGGTCATGTGCGAGGAGGCCCTGTGCAACAGCCTCTCGGTGGAGAACGTGGCCGACACCCTCATACTGGCAGACCTGCACAGCGCTGAGCAGCTCAAAGCACAAGCCATAGATTTTATCAACAGGCAAGTGTCTCCTCCTCTGCTCCCCTTCCCCCTCCTCCCAACCCCCTCTCTCCCCCCCCCCCCCAAAAAAAAAAGGAGGGGGCCAAAAAAAACTCCCTGTGATAAATTTCTGCTGCCATTTCTGTTTACCAGTCTTGAATGCTTACCTTTTTATCTCGCCGCCATAGGTGCAGTGTCCTGAGACAGCTGGGCTGTAAAGATGGGAAGAACTGGAATAGCAAGTATGTAATTAGCTGATAGAAGTGACACAAGATTAATAACGGGCCTCTTATCTCGGTTCCCCCAACCCGAATGCATTAGAATTCTCTCCCCCTTTTTTCCCTGCGAGCTCCGGCACACTCTACCGTGCCGCGCGGCTCGGCTCGTTCCGCGAGCCGTCCACCCTATCTCCTAGATCGTCGCTTTATTAATAGACTCATACCTGGGGGAGGGGGCGGAGGGAGGGGTTAAACGGGGAATTTTTTTGAGAGCTATTCTGCCAGGAACGCGCTGTTTTAAATGAAAGTTTGACTTAGCATGTTGTGGCTGTAGGACACCTTGAGGAGGCCCTCTTTGTGTGAGCTTAGTGGGATGTGGTTCCTCATGCGACCGACACCAGTGAGCTTTTAGTTTCATCTGATTCCAATGGCCCTGTGGTCATTGAGTGTCGGGGGCCCGGTTTTCGTCGGGCTCCGGTTCCTTGTCGGGGGGCCTGGTTCTTTGTCGGGGGGCCTGGTTCTTTGTCGGGGGGCCCGGTTCCTCGCTGTTGGGGGCCCGGTTCCTCGCGGGTGGGGGCCCGGTTCCTCGCGGTTGGGGGCCCGGTTCCTCGCGGGTGGGTGCCCGGTTCCTCGCCGGGGGCCCGGTTCTTCGCCGGGGGGACAGGTTCCTCAACGGGGGGTGCCCGGTTCCTTGCCGGGGGCCCGGTTCCTCGTCGGGGGGCCCCGGTTCCTCGCCGGGGGGTGCCCGGTTCCTCGCCGGGGGGGCCCCGGTTCCTCGCCGGGGGGTGCCCGACGAGAACTGGGGCCCCCGGCGAGGAACCGGGCCTCAGCCTGGCCCCGGCCCTCAGCTCTGTTCTCCTTGCTGACGTCCTGCCGTCTGTCCCCTGCAGCCACGCCACGGACATCATGGAGACGGCGGGCTGGAAGTCCATGATCCAGTCCCACCCGCACCTCGTGGCAGAGGCCTTCCGCGCCCTGGCGTCCGCACAATGCCCCCCCTTCGGTCTGCCCCGGAAGCGCCTAAAACAGTCGTGACCGACCCCGGCAGCAGCACCAAATCCCCCCTCCCCACACCCAGCCCCAACCTGTGGCCCTGTAGGACTTTTTTTACTGGAGGAGTGACGCACGGAGGACGTGGCCGGGGACGGACTTGAGGTCAGAGCTCTCTTCCACCACACACCACCAAAGTGGGGCACCCCGGCAACAAGAGTACAGTACGAGTGAAGTACGGGTTCGGCCGTGCGGACGGACGGACGGACGGACGCGCACGTGACACGGAGGTGGGGGCGAGAGAGGGATGGGATTCGATCCGCGGCGGCGTTCCGTTGTCTCGTTCCGGCCGTTCCCGGCGGGAACCTCTCCGGTCCTGGAAAGAGAGGCGTGTTCTTCTGCTGTTTTTTTTTTTTTTCCTTTTTTTTTTTTTTTTTGGATTTCCACTTACTTTCAAAATGGCCTTAATATATATCTGCCATTGCTCTGGAGCGCGTCTAGAGACCCTTTGTCTATTTTTCTCTGTGCCTGCCTTGTCCCCGTGACCAGGCCTCCTCCAGATTGCACTAGTTCCCATGGATATAGTCCTTTTTTCATATGAAGTTCTATACGCATCAAAGGGTTTGATGAAAATGGGAAGATATTATATATTTCTAATGTTTAGCCCGTTTTGAGACTAGACATTATCCACAAACAAAAAAAAACAACAACAAATGAAACGTCGTGAGCGAACGCTTTTCAGTGCAAGGTCAACTCTTTACACTTTTTAAAAAGATGAGTATGCCCCATATTGATGGCACCATTTCTATGTAAATGACAATTTGAACCATCTTCAGAAGACCAGTGTAAAAGACAGTATGTTCAGATGTGTATTTTTTGGGGTGGGGGGGGGGGAAGCGACCACAATAACAACCCAGTGTCCTAAAGACCCTGTGTTGACGTTTAATTTCTACGTATGGCAGTGATGTCAATACTCTGGCCCCTGGTCTAATTTTTGTTTTTTCATTTTATTTAAAGAGTCAACACTCAAATCAAACCCCAGGACTCGCAACGAAGCTAGTGCAACGGTGGATTCTGATTGGCTCAAAGTGGTGCCGTGTGGTGTCAATTGACTTAAGGGACATCCCCCCCCCCCCGGCGGCAGTTTCAGCCAATCAGAGCAATGCTTTTGCTTGCAGTGAGCAGCAGGAGCAAGCGGGTTTTCACCTGTTGGTCTGAGGTTTGGTTTCCGGTGTTCTCTTTAAAACCATTGGACGAATATGGGGACTATTTACCCGTTCTATTTGACATATAATCCAGAAACATAGGTCTGTGAACTGCTATAGATAAAATTTTCCAGAGAATTTAGCTTTCCATAGTATTACCAACTTGCGAATATTATATACTCGATATATTGTGGTTAACAAAAAAAAATGGAGAGTCTAATGCATGGTCATGTGCTGTTGAAAAAAAAAGGTGTTCTCGTACCGATTTATTGTTTTTGTTTCGTTTTTTTTAAAGCCAACATTTCTCTGCAATGATCAGAATAACTTGTGCAGAACGAAGAGGAGAATGGATACTGTGTGGGGAGGGGACGGGGTTGGGGGGGAACCGTTGACTCCAACCTGCTTGGGTTTGTATAGGATGCTGAGCATCACTACTCTTGGAGCCTTGTACTTATGTGTGTGGACGGGGGTGGGAGGGTGGGAGGGGGGATGGGGATCTTTATCTGGTTACCTGTTAATCCACCTTGTTTCCTTACAAAGTATGGTATGAACGGCGCTTTGGAAGATGTTGTAAATTAACAGAGTAGCATCCGTTTATGAATGGCGTTACTCACGGTCCAGTGTCACGATGTTGTTGGAACTTTTTTTTTTTTTTTTTTGGAAGAGGAAAAAAACGTGAAGTTGTCTGCAAGAATGCCTGCATTAACCCATTAAAACTTTTTTTCCAGCAGTATGGATTGGCCCGTTTCTTTTTAAATGGATATCCGGCACAATGGTTTTCAAATCCAGTTGCGTCATGTTCAGAGATGATGGCGTCAGTCTTTATTTAGCCTTTCAGGGACCGCCGTGTCTGCACTGTAGTCGTTCACAAATGTCACAATGAGGATTTAATTATGACCCCCTTTTAATTTTTTGCGCTGTAGGTCCCGGTAAGAAAGCAAGAATACGCCCATTTCTAACTAAACTAGGTTAAGATTCATGACAGTTCATTCACATTGCATAATAAAGGACATTTATGCATGTGTTTTTTATTACAAGTGCATGATTAACTGCGATTGTGTTTTAAATGTAGCTGAACATACCAACCTTTCAAAAAATGCATAAAAAATGAAATCTACTTAAGTAAAATGTGATAGTGTTTACTCACGCCTCTAAACAGACAGAGGTTTTAAACGGCATTACCGCTAATTGGGGTATTAGCAGAACTATTAAAAAACGCACACAGTGAGGTTTGTAATACATGAATAGACTAATCAGAGAACGACCATGGCGCTCTGCTCAGAACAGAGACGTCTTCTGCAGGAGCTGTTGGGAGACGCCCATCTCGCGCTCTCGCTCCACAGACCCACGGAGTAACGCCCAGATATGATCTGCACTTAAGCACACCCCCTCCCTGACGGCACCATTTATCTCTGCCCCGCCCCCGCTCCCTCTCCATGCTACCTACACACGAGCCCTCCGGTATCCAGCTATGGAGAGGCTCTACCGGTCAGAGCTCCACAGACGCACTCCTATCAGCCTCACTGTGGTCTCCATAGCCCAGAGTTAGGAGGTGGTTCTACTGGTCAGAGCTCCACAGACGCACTCCTATCAGCCTCACTCTGGTCTCCATAGCTGGAGACCAGAGTGAGGCTGATAGGGGTGCGTCTGTGGATCTCCGACCGGTAGACCCACCTCCATCCCCCAAAGGCCATCCACTGTACAGCCCCTCCAGAAAAACGCGATTATGCGCTCGCATAATACAACGCATAATCAGCCAAAGTCCCCATATTCATGCGGTGGCCGCATTTTTTCAAATATGCCGCACTTTCACCGCATAAATTGCCAATTTCCGCGCAAAATATGCGGGGCTTGCATGATTTCATAATCCCCGCATTTTCATTGCAAAAAAGTCACATATATCTTAGCAGAAAGGTGAAAAATGTTGCGTTTACTACACACAAGAGCAGCCATTTCCCCCTGTTGCAATGGGAACGTTATGAAGTGACGTAATTACGCGACGTGAACGTCATCGAAAAGCTGCATTTTTCGCAAGTTCACGCATTTTTTCGCAAGTTCCCGCAATTTCATCGCATAAAATGACATAAATATGCCGCATATTTCATCACATTTTTTAAGAAAACGTGCCGCATAATCAAGGATTTTTGGCCGCAACAATCACGAAAAAACGCCACATTTTTCTGGACGGACTGACTGTAGGAGGCTGGTTAACAAGGAAACGCAAATCGATTAAACCCTAGCTTCTTCTTTCTGCAGTACACGTTTAAACTATTGGAGGAAATTGTTTGTTTTGAGTTGGTCTTTCATTGGTTCTTGTTTGAGGAGATCCAACAAGACTATCAATTTAGTTTTTTCCTCCGCCAGAGCATCAGAATCCAAAATCTTTTCTGCTTGGTTTTGATCTACAAATTACTTTATTACCATACACCTTATTTTCATAATTCTTTCATTTTAAAAAATGAAAAATATTTTATCTCAATCCACTTAAAAAAACTGGACAAATTGACCATGCACATTAGAGCTTGTCCACCTATACGTGTATCCATATGTCCCCACTCCCCTCTGTGTGTGTGTGTGTGTGTGTGTGTGTGTGTGTGTGTGTGTGTGTGTGTGTGTGTGTGTGTGTGTGTGTGTGTGTGCGTGTGTGTGTCTGTGTGTGTGTCTCTGAGGCGACCTGCCCCTTCAGAGTGGATGCTTCGCCCCTGATCAGATAAGAGTAATGGAAGGGACTGAAAGACCCCTGTCCCTGATGGTCACGGGGAAATTGATGTGCTCCCCGAGGTGCAGCTTCCGCATCATGCTTGTCTGAAGACACAGATTTATAGCCCATTAAAAAGCTCCACTGATATGTGGCTCCAGCGGCGTGCTTATCCTGTGGTGTGGAGAGGGTGTATACCAGACATGACACGGTGCCGTTGAAAGTTTAAATAAGGTTTTTAATGCCTTTAAAAACCTAAACTGATCTTTTACAAACAACTTCGATTTTTTACCAAAAGAAATGCCCTATTAAATATTCCAAAGTGACCATTTTTACTTACACTATACACACAGCAGTGGGTTACGCGTTTTTTACAGAAGGGAAATAACTTTCAACAAATCACAAGTGGATAAATCCGCAAAGAAACTGTGTAGTCCCCAAGGTTTACATAAAAACTCAATAAAGCACTCACTAAAAATATCAATGGACGACTTAAACTATCGCTTAACAAACACCAGAATTAAAGTAAACAGTTTTACAGATCGATATTATTTTCTCTGGTACAAATAAAACGAACATCTTTTAACTCTAATGCCATTTGTCAACACGCTTAGGGTTTAGAGGGATCAAGATTGCATACGTCAAGGTAACATACTGCATTTTCACAAAAAGGGGATAGAATTAAAACACCAACATAGATAAACAGAGATTCAGGTATTTCATCATACAGCTTTATGTGTATAATCTGCATTTACAGATGTAAAAACATACAATTTATAGGGCTAAAAGGTACATTTCTTTACATCAATTATTGACGTGATTGATTGCAACCCATGGATACAGAAGGAAACATTCGAAACCCAATATAATCAGTTCACATATTTTTACCTTTCGTTCACAAGTATTGGCCGGTACTGAAGCGATTACCTGTCCTATTTATGCAAGGTCCATAAATCATTCTGATTCTACTTTCTGAATGCATTATTTTTTTCCTGCTTTCGCCTTTGCTCGCTTTTGGCATTGAGTAAATGAGAATGTGCGCTCTAATTAAAACCTATTAAAGACAAGTGATGTCAGGGCTGGTAGAAGGACCATGACAAAGTGCTGTTAATTATCTGCCAGTCTCACTAAATCCACCTGTCCTGCAATTATCGCTTTCATACACCTCTCCCGACACATTAATCCTCTGTTGGCTTTCCAAAAGGAGATGCACGTGCCTCAACACTGCATCCCTCAAATGCCAACGCTGCAATGTACGATTAGTTTTAGAGTACGCGTAATCTTTGGACGACTTTAGTAGCAAGCCAATCCAATTAGTCAAAAAAACAATGCAGTGTTCTAGATGATGTATTCTAATAGGCAATAATGTGTCTTATGTCGTTTTTAATTACCCAGTTCTCGGAATACTTTTGGTTTTACTTTTGTTTTTTTTTATTAGCACTGGAACCCAGTGAGAAATAGAAATTTGAAGTTAAGCTGTACGAGGGAGAAAATGTGCTCTGATGAGTTAAAGGGCATGAGATGCATTTGTTTATTTTTTACTCTTCCAAAGTAAAAGTGGCGCTAATGTCCAGGAGTCGGGCTCCGTTCTCTGAATCGGGGCCCTGCTTGCCTACGGCCTTCCCCGGTCGTAAACATCTGGACGGTATACTCATTACCAGTAGCCTTTTTTTAATATACAGAAAACGCATATGTGTGCTAGTGATGAAAAGCGGATTCAGAATAAGTGGGTCATAGCGTGGTCGAGTGGCTCTCACAGAATCCCAGACCAACCACAACCACAGCCGACTTCTACACTCGGGTAAACAATATATACATTTCTTTAGATTTAAATGAAACACGTTAAATTCTCTACAGGTAAAGCGAGGAGGAGTGTGTCCCCTCTGAGGGTCTCCTCAGTGTCCACGGCGGGTGGGAGATCACAGCTTGACGGGGGGGGGGGAGGAGGAGGAGGATGAACAGCTATCGACATTTACATCTTCTCTTTTTCGGGCGGGTCACCCGGTGGAGGAGTAGGGCATGTCACTGTGGTAGTTGTAGTCGGGGCACACCTTCTGCACCAGTTTGTAGTCGACGCTGTAGAAGGCGATGTAGATGCAGATGACCTTGAAGGGCTTGGAGCAGAGCCAGGACACGTGGCTCTGTGTGTGCTCCTGGTAGCACACCTTGGACGGGTCGAAGCCGCACAGCGCCGTCTTCTTGTTGCGGTCCGTCTTCTCGTACTCGATGCGGCAGTTGAAGGACTTGGCGTCCTTGCCCTCGGTGGTAGACTGCCGGGCCACCTCGAACTCCACCACCTTGGAGGGCGGCACCAGGCTGACGGAGACGTTGCCCAGGCCCGTGGAGTTGTGGCGGAAGTACACGCTGAAGGTGCCGTTGCCGTGGTCCACGATCTTGCCGGTGATGAGCAGGTTGAGCTTCACCGTCTTGATGTTGGAGTGGAAGTCGCCCCAGCCGAACATCTTCTTGAACTTGCCCGTTTTCACCATGGGTCTGCGCTTAGTTCTGGCCTGCGCCCCCGCCACATCTGTCTGGTTAGATAACCAGTCCCAGAAGTCCTCCACGTTCTCCAGGTACGTCACCTCCCGGGTGTTGCTGCGGAGCCCCGGGGACCCCCTGGCAAAGAGCCGCAGGGGGTTCAGGATCCGGGGGCTGGCCCCGCTGGGAGAGAACTTCTGTCCGTGGTCGCTCTCGTCCCATTCGATGAGCTCGGTCGCCGCCCCGCTCGCTTTCTCGCACGCAGCCTTTGCACATCAAACACACAAACATAAAGTCAAGTTAGGACATGGGACATGTTCTGAGGTGAACATTTGCTGTTTAACCATATCCCTTATATCATTGCTGTAATGTTACACACACTTAACAACCATCATGAGCAGAATTTATGCAAATCCATATCATTATTTGGAATGTCCTGATGGATTCAGGGTACATCCTCTAATGCTTTATGATTATAATTATTACACGCATTTGCCGCGACTCGTCGGGTCAAACGGGTGGTTATAAATCCTCGTGACTCCCCGGCCCCAACCGGTCTCTGAAGGGAAGGCCTATTCTTCACACTACTGTACTCCTCTGAACTCTGGCTTCCGAGGGGACGACGACAAAAAGACCATGGCTCCCAAAGTGGTTGAGTTGTGCACTACTGCCAGGGCTAATCCAGACATGCCAATGAACCGCCATCCCTCCATGCACCTCAAAGCTCGTTTTAGCTTAAGGAGTAATTCCTGGTCCACTTCAGATAAAGCTTCAATAATTCATGGCAATGGGCTTAGCGAGTTTCATTAGTAATTAGTTGTGCTGGCTTCCCCCCGGGCCTAGTTTAAGGGATCACTGCAAGAAGCAGATGTGAGTGCGCTGAGCTGCGGCTGTTGGAAATCTCGCAGAGCTGCTGCACACTTCTTCCACACTAATTAGAATTTCGCTGTGAGCCTCACTCGGTGCCCATATGCGCAGAGCTAACAAACTAGGTCTGTCGAGCACCATTTGCTCGGCGGCCCCGTTGCATCACCTCCTGTGTTTTGTAAACTCTGCTTTTATTCTTGGGCCGAGTGAGAGCAATACCCTCCCCTGTTTGAGGACGGGATGATTCATGCAACACATGAGTCTGTGCTCGATCCGTCGGAACGGATTGGGTTTTGCTGCAGTCGGCGGCGCGCTACTACGCACCAACGGCCCAGACACTAGCAGCAACATCTTGGTAAACTCTATCTAATGGCTGTGGATCCCTGAGGGCCCCGGAACACGTAATGTAAATATCAATGCTTCTTTCCCCACGGGCTGCGAGCCGAGTCCATCTATCAGCAGCTGACGACTCTTAATTAAGACGAGGTCTCGCCGCTAAGCGAGGGAGCGCGCTAACAACGCGCCGCTCCTTAAGCTCGTCAAATCGTCTGGCGTTTACTCAACCAGCTCCAGCGCTGCCCTTCCCCCCCTCGGACCCGCCGCCGCTGAGGCCGCCGTGTCCCGCCTGAGGCCGGACGTTAGTTCGACGGGATGCTCTAGCCGTTTCAAATAACGGGGCACTTAAGAACACGTGGGGAGAGGGGATGGAGATAGTTTAGATGGACACACACTCTCACTCGCTCACTCACTCACTCTCTCTGAATTCATGCCACAATGCGGCATGAATTCAGAGAGGGGTGGCATGTTTGTATCTGCATGTAAACGATGTGTGGTTTGAGTCATATAATGATGAATGAGTGTTGGGGAGGAGGGGGACCTATGATGTGAAACTTCGGAGATTGCTGTGACAACAGCAGAGGATTCCCAGTGGTATTGCTACGTCCTTAAATACTCCTGAGAGTGATGATCGGGAACTCAAATGCTTTTACACAGACACAGACAGACAGAGACACAGTCGCAGTCTTCTAAGTCTAAACCAGTAGTTTACTTTCTCTCTCCACATACACATAACATTGTCTATTGGTTTCAGCTTGTGTCTGTGCGTGTGCGTGTCTGTCTGCATGCAAGTGTGTGTCAGTGAACGCAGGCAAGGTCTGCTGAAGGAGACGCCACAGAAGCTTCATTAAGATTTCCTAATCAGAGCTTCCAGGCTAGAGGCGTTCCAGGGAAACTTGAAACGAGGCATTAGGAGAATAATAACCTGCGTCTTATGGAACTCAATGTTTTTCTCTGCGGTAGCAAGCAACGCCGGCAAAACTCAGCAAACACAACAAGGGAACTTCACGCTATAGGATGCGTTCAGTGGCGGCCATTTTTGCGAGGTCTGAACACTCCTTGCGGCTGGGTGAGGGCAACGCCCTGGCGAAGCAGCCTTGAAACTGTATTTGGCAAAGCCACAGGAGGGAACAATCCCAAACCTACTTAGATGGGGATGGAGCTGGAGCAGGTCAGGGAGGGACGTCTCCTTTCCATAGGATGCGTTCTCCGTTTGTCTGCAGCAATAGAAACGGGCGTAGTGGATCTGTGGTCGAGGGAACACGATAACCTCTCGTCTATATAAGATGTTGTTACAGGTCCCGCCACGGTGCCCGTACTATAGCGCTGCACAATGCTCTGCGGCAGGGCAGCGGCCTCGTGAGACCGTCTTGATCTCTCAAGTTCACATTTTGTTTATTTTTCAAAAAACGGTTGGTCCAATCAGAGATTGTGGGCGGGAGTTTCAGTACAGCAGGAACAAGGAGCACTACAGTCTGAACAAAAACAATCGCGGCACCCAAGGAAAGTGCAGCAATCTACTTCAAAATCTATTTTATCCAAAATGGACTGAATAAGTATGTCAACCGATGATCATTAAGGGCAAAAAGCCCTTCACAGAGAAGAATGTTTTGGCTTTACCTCGATCTGCACCGAAGAGATAAAGAGTCACTTGAAAGTTACTTAATCTTATTGGCTTGGATTCTTCCAGCGTCGTTAGGCCGGATTCATATTTGGAAATCAATTGCTGCCAAGCCAAGGCCAGACGGATATTAATCGCCAAACAACAAACTCTGAAATCTCGTGGCGTGAGGCTAACAAGTCGTTGCTATGGTTTGTAGCCCAGGTGCCTCCTCCACAAGGCAGATCCAATAGCCCGTCCATCAGTTAGCGGTTGATAGCGGTACTCTCGCACGCTCTCTCTCTCTCGCTCTCGCTCTCTCTCTCCTGACAGTTGATCTGATTGGGCACAGACCGGGCCGGCCCGTTATCGGTAATGAGCATTATAGAGCTGACTGGCTGCTAGCCCCGTGGGTAGACATATCTTTTAGAGGTCTGACGTAAAAGGTAATTGCCACAGTTGACCAGGACTAGCCTCTAGAAAGTTATTAAGCAGCCTCTGTGACATCTGGCGGCTGGATCATCTTGCAGAGATGCGGCCGATGAAGGAGGCAAACACATACACACCAAAAATGAAAGAGAACCACCATTTGCGATGACCGCCCGGGCGACACCGAGCCCGTCTGTGATGCGTTCCGGCCCTGCGGGCAGAACCGCCAAACCCGGGATTAAATGGACTGTCTCCCTGCTTCTTCTAAACTTGCAGCCGTCTCCGGCACCAAATCTCTGCCCTCCACAGTTTTATTTGGGTTTCTTCGCCCCCTGGCCTTTCTCTTTTGTACATTAAAGGCGAGGCTTTTGTTGAGGTCGACATCAAAGCGTTTTGTTTGTGTGTGTATGTTTGTACACTGTCCGGCACTTAAGGTGGGGCTGTGGAGCGTTTAGACGACCGGTTTGAGACATCTTCCTCTCAATACACAACACGGACAATTAAGTGGCTCAGCAGTGCATGAGGAGCTGCTCCCGGCACCCTGCCTCTCCCTATAGATGTCTCTGTGGGAATGGACCTCACTGTGGGACCACCATTTATTTCTCCCCTAATTTTCTGCGTCCAAAGCCTCATTAACTTGATGCTTAAATCTGTAGTAAAAGATCTTGATGACCTGCTGTTTGTGTGTGTGTGTGTATGTGTGTGTGTGTGTACACACAGACTGCATGACCACTGACTGATTTAATCATTGACCATTAACTAATTCTCGGTCGTAACATTGCTATAATTGGATTGTGTACTTTTTTGGTTATTTAATAGCACACAATAGTCCAGTCTGTGGCTCAGTCTTGTTTTAGAAGCATCAAAACCACACACACACACACACACACACACACACACACACACACACACACACACACACACACACACACACACACACACACACACACTCTCACACACACATTCTTACACACTAACACACAAACTCTTACACACTCTAACACACACACACACTCCAACACACACACACACACACACACACACACTCTTACACACTCTAACACACACACACTCTCTCACACGCACACGCAGGCACACACTTATTGGACCCAGTATAATTTGTAATGATTGACAAAGACGTGGTGTCTGGAGTGAGGGTGAGTCCCAGTCCCGTCCGTTCTCGGGGAAACGGATTGCTACTCTGACCGCCGTAGCAACCGCCCACGTTCCGAGGCCATCACTCCTAATAAGAGGCCATGAGGGGCCCACAGACAGTTGTTTGCAGCACGCTGGATGAGCATGGGGGGGGCTAAGTGATGATGGCAACTATGCGGTAGTCTACCACTCTAGGGGGGCTATATTTATTTTTAAAAGAACACGTGTTTGACGACATAAGGCCGTCCTTATAACATGTATTGTAGACACTAATGCACGTCCCTGGTGCTAATGGAATACAAGTACCATAACAAAATATATCCAAGCACCATAACCCCTTTTTATATATTTATTTGAAACTTAAATATCGAAGCCCACGTGTAAAAATCGACAACAGCAGTGAGGTCCCTACACAACCAGCAGCTCAACGTAATCGCACCTTGGCACCGCCCTCCATCCCCAACACACCTCAGCCCCCCCCCCCCCCCCAGGGGAAGGAGGGGGGCCTGGAAGCTGTGGCGGTGAGTCTTCAGGTAATCTGGGATACTTGTGTTATCGCAGCACCTGTCACGTTTGACAGCAGCAAAGCCCCCTCGAACACTTCACTTTTTTTGGGGGGAGGGCAGGTGTGGGCTTTCAACACATCATCACTTTCATAATCCCCTTACGATCCCGGCCCTATTGACACACACACACACACACACACACACACACACACACACACACACACACACACACACACACACACACACACACACACACACACACACACACACACACACATCCTGGATTGAAAATCGATGAGAAGCTCTGGACTTTGTGTATATCGGGTTTCTACTGGACCAGAGTCAGACATAAGACAAGTCTCCCGCGCAGTCACATCTCTATGCTTGTAATGGAATGGAAGTAAGCCGTTTTAATCCCAAGATGAACTTGATAATACAGTATCAAAATTAGGTTAAGACTTCTGTAATATGCACGTGCACATGCAATTAATTGTGCATGCCATGTCTGCTGCCTACTGCACAATGCCATACTTTACTAAGTGTGTGTGCACACAAAGCAGGATTCGGGCTTCAGGGATACCCTATGGGCATGTCTTGGACCCATCCACAAGTTGTTTCCGTGGCTGCAGTTAACACTTGGATCCCATGGGCCACCAGCTTTAACGTCGCTTTCAAACTAACATGAGTCTTCCTAACACAGGGCATTAAATAAACTAAATAAAAATGAAAGCCTTCATCGCCAAGCACCTGTCGCTTGTTTGACAAAACCCTGCGTCTCTCGGCTAAATAGTTCCGCTGAATGAGCCGCCGCAAACGTCGCCTCTTTGCAGATTTGAACCTGCAATGATTTCAGAGAAAGGGCTGTCTTTGAAAAAGTAACAAGTCAAAGGACAATTCATTGTGGACTTTTTTCCTTTATATTCTTTCTCTTTTCGCCCCCGTTCTATGGCGTCTGAAGGCCGGTACTTCAGAGGAACTATGCAGGGACAGAGAAGAGCTGAAAGCATGGCGTTCAGGCTGCAAATGACAGGCTTAGAGAGAGAAGAGCTTCAAAGGCCAGGCTTGAGAAACAAAAAGACTGCAACACCAGGAAGCGTCATAAAGGTGATTGCCATGTGCATTCTTCAGCTGTCCCATCTCGCCGTATACATGAAAGCTACGCTGGTTCATTAAAAAAAAAGGTCAGTCCTTCTATGAAGCCCTACACCGCCTGCGCAATGATGGACTTTTTTTGTGTTTTCTAGAACACGTGGTAATTATATCACGGTGTGCAGGAAAATATGAACTTGTTCAACGCGCCATTAAGTACCTTAATTATGTGCAATGGCTTCAGACGCAGTACTATCAATAATATTGCATGTGTGTACGTACGTGCACACGCGCAAACCTTTCAGTTTTACGGCGGAGGGCTATCATAATGGATGGCTGCTCAGAAACGAACAGACGAATGAAACGATGTTAACACAGCAGCAGTGAGGTGCCACTGGCTGTTAGTGATTCTCCTAACAGATGACACAGGGAGAAGCTGCAACATCAAAGAAACTCTCTAAAGACGGTGTTACTCGGCCGTTACAATACGTCTCGAGAAAAAACAAAAAACAGAACAAAGATTCTCCTTTCGCTCTTTTCTGCAGACTGGTGGGTGAGGTTGATGCCGGGGCCACAGAAAGCAGAAAGCAGGCAATAAAAGAGCTGCTAAAAACGGCCCATGCAGCTCAGAGGCAGCGCACGCAGAGCGTATCCGATCCTGCTTCACCCCGTAATGACAAGGCTGTAAGGTATAGCCCCCCACCACCACCACCACCGTGGATCCGACGAGCCCGCCTCAGGCTCTGTGTAGTCCATAAAAATTCATAGCTGTGGATATCGGGCGGGCGGTTGGATTTAAAACCCTATTGAACCGACTTAATGTTACCCGCAGCCGGCGTGGCAGACACGCCCGGCGATTGCAAGGTTGTACCCTGAACGGGGCCCTGAACGGGGTATCGACAGACCATCCGTTGTACAGGCGACGGGGGTTCCTGTCGTCGCTGCCCGTAGCTAAATACCCATTCATCCATCGGAGGCCTCTTTTCTCTTCATTTCTACCACTGAGTATCGATGGATTTAATGCCAAAGCTCAGATACTGTGTTCTGCAAACACACAATCAAAGACACACACACACACACACACACACACACACACACACACCAACCACATTATGATTGATGATTGACACTGTGTATGGCTGGCGGCGATAACTCATCAATAATGAGGAGTGGGGCGAACGAGGCCCTCAAAGCCGCGTTCAAGGGGGCTTCTCCCGGGGAAACGGCGACCTTTGGTTGGGCGAGGCAGGTGTTCCAGCGAAGGACTGCAAATGTCACGGACGGTATTGTTTGAGAGGGATTAGCCCCAGTCAAGCCTCGGGTGCTGGGGGGGACTGTGACCCTAATATGAAGAACGTATGTAAGCGCCGACCAAATCATTCCCGAGCGTTGCTCGTCCATTCACAGGTCCGTAGACCTGTTTGCTCCAGCAAGTCACTTCTCGTAGGTCGGCTGGGACTGGTATTCAAGGCATTTTTTTCTTACAATTTCTGCTCTCCACTTAAACTCTCGAGCGAACCCCCTTTTGAATGTATTTTTTTGTGGGGGTGTTTTGTACCTGTTTCTTTACAAGGCAAATCCGAGGGGAGGTTAATTTGAAGAGCAGGCTACGGCGTGTAGCCTGAATATAAACAGTTTGTGTATTTTTGTCACTCGTTTTGGTCTGGAGTCGAGAAGAAGAAAAAGAGGGGGTGCAGGGGGGGAGGGGAAGCGGGGGGGCGACTGAGTGCATGGGGACAGGCAGTGTGTGTGTGTGTTTGTCTGTGTCCCCTTCGTGTGTGTGTGTGTGTGTGTGTGTGTCCCCGTACTGTGTGTGTGTGTGTGTCTGTGTCTCCCTGTGTGTGTGTGTGTGTGTGTGTGTGTGTCCCCGTACTGTGTGTGTGTGTGTGTCTGTGTCTCCCTGTGTGTGTGTGTGTGTGTGTGTGTGTGTGTGTGTGTGTGTGTGTGTGTGTGTGTGTGTGTGTGTGCGTGTGTGTGTGTGCGCGCGGAGAGAGGGTGAGGGCTCCGTAAGAGACCAGGTTCTTATCACAGCCCAGCAGCTCCATAATTCGCCGCCGTGATAAAGTGGCGGAGCAGAAAACCTTACAAGGCTGGCACAATCCCAAGACGGATTAGGTTTTTCAGACATAAGCTTCCTGAAAAACTAATCAATCAGCCCGTGCGGTATTATCAGGAGTGTGAGATTAAAGAGCAGGGCCTAATCCGCCACTGTACATTTTATTACATTCTCCGCCGGTATAGTTTGCTTTCTTAAAACACATACACTAAATACGTAAATAAATAATGAAATCCAAACTAATTGAGCATGGGGGTGAAGGGGGGGGGGGGGGATGGGGGAGAAGGTTAACGGGCCCTTAGAGAAGGATTTCATGCAGAATTGATGTTTCACTGTGGGGGGAGTGTTGGGAGGAAGCTGTTGTCTTTGCCCAAGCTGTTCTTCTACATGCCAAAACCAAACAGGGCGGAAAATCCTGATTTGGACATACATTTGATATATAATACTGCATATACACCAAATAACTTTAAACCCTCAAAACTTTGAATATGCTGATTCCCCCATGGACCACCTCGATAAATAAATAAATAAATATGCAGGCGGTTTGATTAACGTAGAAATGAACGGCTAAATCCTTTCTCGAGCAATGACTTGTAATCCCCTAAATCAGTGCTCGCGTCTGCGTTGCGGGGATGAACTTCAGCGGGCGCAGTGTGCCATGGGAGACGCTCGCAGACAGGAAGAGTTAGGCTTAGCCGGGGCCGCTACGTTGTCACTTCGATGCGTCACGCCCAGTATAACGGCTACGGCGGAAAAGGCTTTGAACTCTGCCGCCTGAACCCTCCCCCAATACCCACGTCCCCCCTCTCCTGGTGGGATGCTAACCATGACTCAGAGGTAGGAGGTAGGTAGGTAGAGGCGCATCACATGCTGAATCCTGTTCTCTGAGATAAACCCCAGGCCACATGAGGGGTTGTGTGTTGTTGTGTGGCGTTGAGAGGGGGTCGTGGATGGAGCTTCCTCCTCCTCTACCGCAACTCAATTGTTCCTCCGGCTTCCTATGAGCCGTGTACGGCAGTTAGCACAGAGGTCCCCGGGCCGGGAAGAGTAGGAACACGAATGGGATGAACCACAACAAGGGGGAGAAACATGGATATTTTGGACGAATGAAACTTTGTCTAAGCGACACCCAATTTGACAAAGCAAAGCGACATCCGAAACGTGTCAGTGAAACGTATACCCCCCCCCCCCCCCCCCCTGGAAGTCTCTCTCCCTCTCACCGTCCAAACCCATGTAACGGAAACTTCCGAAGCATGTTCGGAAGTCCCGCCTCTCGCTCTCGTCAATAACGTTCATTTGAAGCCCCCCCCATGTTCCAGGCGTCCCGCTGAGTGATGAGAACGCCAGGGGACCGACATGAGAGAGAGAGAGAGAGAGAGAGAGACAGAGTGATCACTCCTGTCACTCCACACACGATGGCTGCGGCAGATGCCATGGGGGGGAGAATGGATCCTCTGTGGGCCCCCCCTGACCCTCTTAGCGGTCCCTTGGGGGCACTGTAGACGGCTGGGCAACACTTTAGCTCGTTTGATTCACGCGTGGCGCGAGCATGCAGGCACGCGGGCCGGGGCGATGGGCCTCCCGTCTAATGTGTGTTTTATGTGTGAGCGTCCCCGAATCAATCAGCGTGGCTCGACGACGCCAGCTTCAAACGAGTCCCCGCTCAAACGGTCGTGACCACGCATGACCTCAGAACTCCGACCCCAGGAAGGTTCGCTCAAAAGACCGAAAAATTCAAGTATTTTCATCAACTATAGTTGATGAAAACAATGTTTTCAGGCATTGGAGTCTACCACGGTGTGTAAGAGATAGGCAGAATATTGACAAGGGTCCCAATGTGTCCCCAGTCAGACAGCACTGAGCCCTGCTGGGAGGGGGACTACTGGGGCGAGAGGGTGCCAGGAGAGAAAGTCTCTCTCTCCCCTCCCTCCCTCCCTCTCTCTCTCTCTCCTCTCTCCCTCCCTCCCTCTCTCCCTCTCTCTCCCCTCTCTCCCTGTCTCTCCCCTCTCTCCCTCTCCCATGTGCTGCCTCTCCCTCTGGTCTAGCTCCCCCGGGCAGAGGGCCCATTACGGAAGCTTCCGGAGGCCCAGACGGCATTCCACCACATCTGTTCAGTTCGAGATACAACTTTGAAATGAGGGGAATCTTTGGAAAAAACGCTACAGATGTGACTCAACTTCCTCAATCGCGGGCCGGTTGAAGAACTCCTCTTAGAGGCTAGACCGCCTCTAATCAAGGAAGAGTACGATAATGTGACATGCAGAACCATTCGGTCCGTTTCCCCCCTTAAACCCTCAATACCGTGATCTTTGGAGCCATATTTATGCGATCAAAACAGCATTAGGACAGGGAAGGCTTATGTCTTATGAGGTTGTGGAGGAGATTGTTGAGGAATAACAATCCCCTGTAAATACAAAATGATTTTCCAAGGATTAACACAGACTGATCATTCAGCCGTATTGCAACGGGCCGTAGGGCCGTGGAGAAAGGTGTCCCAGCAATCTGTGGCAACAAGTTCTTCAGATTCAAGCTCCAATTCTTTATTTACAGTTGACATTTGAGAACTAAAATATTATAATGAAGACATGGTAAAACAGCAATGACAGTAGAAAACGTTGTATGGGTTTAGAATCAAGGGGATGAAACAATGCAATTTGTCTGATTTCTTAAATGGGAAGGGTGCACAGTCCATAAGGACAGAAAATATAAATGCTGCTCTTACACATTATTCTGTCTGCATCGATATCCGTTATTAAAAATCACTTGAGAGAACGCAGGAAGCTTTACTAGAAATATCAAATAGCAAATATCAAAATTATGTATGGGATGAAATTTAATGTAATTTAACACATTTAGAGATTATAAGGCATAAAATAACATCACAGTAAGGAATTGTATGGAAAGTGGGTAATAATAAATATATTTACTGTGATATAAATATAATTAACTAGAACTAGAGTGATATAATGCACCTCCCACTAAGATGCTCCGGTGGAAAACCCTTTCAAAATAACTAAGTCAACTAGATTTACTAGATAACAATAAAATTTCAGATGCCAAAATTAACAAAATATTTTTCAAATCCTTCAATCATGAATTATGAAAGTTCATAACAATTTCTGCATTTTATCAAGTCTTTAGTAACACTATTGGTCGTTACGCAGACGGCAAAGCATTAAACCATGGTATTTTGTTACCCTGCCCATCCAATTGATTCTTGTACTTTCATTTATTTCTTCTTTTTTTCTCCTGACATTTGGACTACCTGCCTGACACATGCCAGAGCAAAATGTAATGCTGACCGTTTTGCAGGACAAATAGTGGTATTAAGAGTTCCCGGAGGCAAAAGAATGTCATTGATAAACCCTCTGTTGTTGTTGTTATTGCACTGTTTTGCCCTTAGCCATTTAAACATTTGTTACAAATGACGCGACGCCTCACCTGGTGCAGGAGACAAAGAAAGAAGATGGTTTGCAGTACTCTCATCCTCGATAACTTCTTGACCGGTTCAAGATGAGCGGCGCTTAAATCCACTGCAAGCTTTGGGGGAAACCAGACCCACGTGCTGAAGCATCGCTGTGATCATCACGGGAAAGGTAAAATCAATTCATGTACACATTCATCCCAAACTGAAACTGAAACTTTACTTAAGGAGGAGCACAAAAAATGTGATGTTATTTTAAAAGGGGAAGCAGGCATTTCTGGCCAATAACTTTATCTTACCCTCTCATGTGGTACAGCTTACTCAAGCCCAGGCGTTGTTCTCGTCCCTTTCCATTCACTTTCGCGGAAGGATCCGCTTTTCAATCCTTAAATTTAGATAGTTTCCCCTGAGGAAGAAAAATCGACTTCTCTACACAAATTGCCCCTTGCTCAATGGCGTTAGTCGTTGTCTTGTCAGGGCTCCTTAGTTACGCGCCAGACTCAATCCGAAGTGGATTAAAATGATATCTGCCGTGTTCTCTCTTTTTATTCAATCCGGAGGAATGCCACACAACAAAGATGACTTTGCACTGATTTCATAGTAGGCTGCTCGATGCTGCTCACAAATGCCTCGAAATCCCAGCGACGAGGCTAAAGCGCTGCTCCCCGGCGCTCCAGTTCGACACTGGGATTTTCTTGAATGCGCATTTATCTGCTTCTGCGCCTTTGGACACGCCAACGTCTGCGCGCCAAAACTTCTCCCTTTCAGAATCAACTTCCCCCAGACCCCCCTCAGCGTCATGGTGTCGGGGATTTGAAGTTTGTTTAAGAAGGGCGTCAACAGACTTTAACCCTTCAAATGTTTCATTATGATAATGTGTCATAATTCTTGACACATTTAATTGACTTCATTTGTATTGTATGTACGTCGAGGATAATGCACAATTTGCACCACATGGAACATTAAGCTGTTTTATTCAAACAATATCACTTAATTTCAAACACAGCCAATAATTCATGTTCTATATTAGAACAGTTTTAACTGTATTGTCATTGCACAGGTAGGTCAACTAGAAAAGGCAATTTAGCATCCAACCAGAAGTGCCATGGTGCATTAATGAAATTAGGTAGTCAGTATAATATTAATATTATACTGTACCATAACTTCAATAAGACTACAACACAGTAATGATACAAAGCAGAGTCAATATAAGCTGTTTTATTGTTGTGGCCATAGCTTCTAATGTCAGGGGTTAGGGCTGGGTTATGTTAACTTTATAACATTCTAAAAGTAAAACTAAAACAACGTTTTAAAATTATGAGAAAATTCAATGCAGAATCCAAATCCAAAGAAATTGTTGGTTGCCCACATAATTATCATAATTTACCCTTAATTCCAAAGTTGACAATGGGATATTAATTATGATCAACCAGACTAATTAAATATTGTAAAGTATACGTATTTCATGCAATCTATCGTAAAGCACAGCCCCAATTTACAGTATTCAACCATGGGCTGCTTCAAAGGTCAAGCATTGTGCTGCACCACACTATTAATATCTATTGTGGACGAAGCCGTGGCGGAAAACATATTACTTCAGCGATGGCGTCATCATGTGTTCAACAATATGAACTGCAGTTGTAGAAATGCGACAATAGTTTGCACAGCACATTTCTTAAACGTGTTAAGTGTTCAAACGTGTTGACATTATAATATTTCAAAATTAAAAACCCTACAGGAACTTGTGGCGATTAAAATACCTTAAACTAAATTTATATTAAGTCCCCTGCGATCTCAATGCTACCTACGTGTGTGTTATTATTATGTTTCACGTTAATCGTTAGTTTCCGTATTGGCCAGCATGGAGCCAGCTTGCCCGTATTCAGCGGAAGGGTTTCAGTGGAAGCCGAGTTAAAGCGACAATACTCTCTTTTACACGTATGGGGCATTATTTTATTGTGTGCGTTAATAATATAAACCTAAGTAATCCACCACTTAACCCTAAATATTGCTATTGATTCAGGGGCTGGTTTGGTCGTTTAAGCCTTGTTTGTTTGTCCGTAGGCTATTGGAACATGTAACTGCCAATGGCCAATTCTGGCTTTAAGTAATTAACTGCTCAATAAGTAATTAGTAATGACTGCAACTAGTTCCAGTTTCAGTTTTTGAGTGTATTATTAAAAATGTATCAACCTGCTCATAAGCGTAGGTATTCTCCTATTTTAATTTATTACACGTCTTTACCAACTAACCTGTTTCCAGATCCTCCTAATTGAATTTCCTATCAGCAGTTATGATAATCAGCGAGTTCAAGCGACAATACTTGCTTATGCTCGAATACTCACTTATAATCCAGTAATCCAACACGTAATATACTCATATCTTCTCCAAAAGGAGAAATTGCTAGCAAGTAGGTCAAATGAATGACCTAGCGAAGTGAACCGGGAAAAGGAACGTAGCGCTACTCCTGATTCAAGGGATTCATTTGCAAATTCTGTCTTGAAGTTCGTCCTGCCGCCCGGAAGGATAACATATTGGAACTAGAAAATGCATTTCCTGCAGAAAATGCGGCGAGTGCTGTAGTACAAAGTGAGGTTGAAAATAATTTTAATAAAGCCACATAGATTAAGCCATAAAGAACCGTTAAATGGCTTAAATCAAGTGAAGGGATTTGAACAAAAGTTCAAAAGTCTAAATGGAGTAAACAATGTAAACATGCACACCATTTAAGAAAAAGTCAATGGTTGGAAACAAATTAAGTGACAGCTGAATGAAAAGCGCAAAGCATTGCTAAAAATGTAGAAATGTAAAATGATTTGAACTGAATCATCTGAAACGTCAAATGTATTGCCCTGCACTTTGTGTGTGTGCGTGTGTGTGCGTGTGCGTGTGTGCGTGTGTGTCTTTAAGAGAATAGCGAGCCGGTGCGTGATTAAAACTAGCTCAATAGAGTTGGAAAAATTGCCCAATCTGGCAACACTGCCTGAACATCCTTCAAAAGTAGCCCAACCTGGGGGGGGGAACCGCCCAATCTGGCAACACTGCTGAACGTCATCACGCTCCAGCGTCAACGTAAATCAATGAGACCAACTGAAAACGAGGCCGATGTGAAACTAAAACTGTGATTCTGAATAAAGTTTAAATGATATCGAAATTCCGTTTGGACATTATTGAAGATATAAGTGTGTAGATTTGTTAAATGGTTTGAACGAAGGTAAACGGTTGAAATTTGACTGAGTTACGATGTCTTAAGTAATTTAAGTGTCAGAATGGGCAGACAGCTTCAATGGGACCAACTGTAGAATATGATGGTTTGAAACTAAAACTGTGATTCTGAAGATAGTTTAAATGATATTGAAATTCAGTTTAGATATTATTGAAGATACAAGTCTCTAGATTTGTTAAATGGTTTGAACGAAGATAAACGGTTGAAAATTGATTTAGTTACGTCTTAAACAGTTGAAGTACCAGAGGACGGCTCTGCCGTCCTCCCATTGACTCCCATGTTAAAAAAAAAGATAAGAAAGAAAGAACGAAAGAAAGAACGAAAGAAAGAAAGAAAGAAACAAAGAATAAAACTTATGAAGAACAATAGTTGAGTGCTGCATGCAGCACTCACCTAATAATTAAATATTGTGAAACATAACCATTTGGTTACCAAAAAAGTAGGCCTACAGAGGTCTGATACCGTGCAGCCCTTGGTATTGTCATTGGTTTTGTGTCTCGGAGCATTTTACATTGCATGATGCAAATTGTTAACTTATTAACATTAAATGCATTCTTTGCTGGTTTGTTTTTGGATTACTCTTCAGTACACCACATTCACTAGGTCACTAGGTACTGTACCACTTGCAATATTCATCTGTAAATCAGCGGTGGGGGGCCCCCAATGCAAATTCTTCTTAGGGGCCCATAAAGTCTTGTGCCGGCACTGCTTGAAAGAAGTTGCAAGTGAAGGTGTGATATCCGTTCTCGTGAAAGTCTCCAAAAAAACATGCTACAGCTTAGGTGTGAGGTTTGATATTGGGCAAAATGAAAAAATGTGCCCTCAAATGTTTCCAGAGTGATATGCATGGCATGGTGTGGTTTCATTTTGAGGCTGAGCGTTGGTTGGCAGAGTCAAAGAATAGAAGAACAAGAAGAGTTATGCTACAAAACTGCCATGCTGATCAAAAATCTGCTACTACTTTGCCTGGGCTGCCTCTCAGGTAGGATTTCAGCTTTTTGTTACCTTTCCTATTTTGTGTGTAATCGATTATAGTTTATACATTATATTACATTGTGTTTCAAGTTGCACTTGAAACACATTTCAAGGACAAAGACAGGATATTGAAACACGATTATCTCTCTCTTGTACAGCCAACCTCTTTTATTAATACTGGCTGCTCTCTTAGGGTCATTGATGCTATCTGATGCTACCAGCACTCTCCTAATAACCTTAATGTCTTTGTTGTAAAAGGTGCTTCTGACAGTGGCATAGTGGAAGGTACTGAGTCCAAGCCGCACTCCAGACCATACATGGTATCGTTGCAGCAGCTGGAAGGACAACATCACTGTGGGGGAGCACTTGTCCGGAAGGACTTTGTGCTCACCTCAGCACATTGCTAGTGAGCATAATATATTGAGTCAATATATTATAAAATATACTAAATGTTGTGAATGTTTTACTCAAATAAGTAAGCACTAACTACGTTCCCTATGAAGCAACAGCAGATTGGGTCTGACTGCTGTGCTCGGAGCCCACGACATTAAAAAGGAGGAGAAAAGTCAACAAAGGATCCAAGTGGATAAGTACCACGTGCATCCAAATTACAAGGATGGATTTCAAGACTTCGACGTCATGCTTCTCAAGGTATCTTGTGTTATATCGAACAGGGTTTTTAAACTTTTAGGCCTGATATGCATATGGGGTTGGAGGTCACTTCTGAGGTGGCCTATGTGCCATGATGCATGCTTGATCATGCATTTTTTAAATATATTTACGCACATCCTGTACATACAAGCATGCAGACTAGGTTGTTTATACAGTGAATATTTCCGACCTGAATTGGCCATTCAAGTTTGAGCTTTTCATTTCCCATTCAAAACATTGTTTTTTACCGAGAATAATTGTTGTTTTCCCTCATAAATCATGACATGCAGCTATATTAAGCACATATCTTCAACCAAAAAGTACAACTTTCTGTTGCATTATTCTGCAGTATTCAGTAGAGATACCGATGGCAGCAATCAAACCATTTCAGTTAGACAAATAAGGAGGAGGTAACACATGAAATGGTAGTGACAGTGTGCACCAGGTGAGGGGACCCTGAATTATGGACCAAAGTGCTTATGCAGCCTCTCTATTTCTACAGTTAAAGACGAACGGAATACTTAACAAGTATGTTAAACCCATTGGACTACCCAAAAAAGATAAAAAAATACTTTTCAACATCAAGTGCTCAGTAGCTGGCTGGGGCATGCGTTTCCCCAGTACAGCTGCCTCGGATGTCCTGAGGGAGTCCGCAGTGAAGACGCAATTCGCCGATGAGTGCAAGAATATTTGGCGTCATTCCTTCAACACCAGCCAAATGATATGCACCCATTCTTCAGGCAAGAAGGGGGGAATCTGTCAGGTAATATCGACCACAATAATCCTCAATGTTAAACTGTATATGGATAAAAAAAATTAATATACTTTTATTTAGTTCAAGAAACACTTATTGGGAAGGATGACCAGCAGGTTGTAATTTCTGTGATGATGTGAGGTGAAGATATTGACATGGACATTTCCACCCAGGGTGATTCCGGGGGTCCATTGATATGCGGCAGAGATGCTCAGGGCATAGCTGCTTACACTGAAAAGGATAAGTGTGACAACCCCAAGCGTCCACATGTCTTCATGAAGATCCCATCCTTTGTGCAGTGGATTAAGGAGGTGATGAAAAAAAGGGACTAGGTCACCCACCTAAACCTTTTGAGAAATATCCCAACGTTTCTTTTTTTTCTGTAATTATTATAGTGTATACATTGAATTGTTCATTGACTTGCTTTTAATTTGACCACTTTTACTGAATTGTGTGGATTTGACGACCCCAAGTATCCATGTTTGTATGAGTAACAGCTACTTTATACCCGAAGTCGAACTTGTCATTCTAAAATGGCCACAAGGCTACTGATTGGCCTACATGGGTAACAAGCTACTGTGACTATGTATGGCCTCACCTGGCTACTTCATGGGGTCTCTGAGGCTTTTGTGATCTCTGTGTGGAAACTCTTTCAGAAGGTGCATAGATTATAGTATATGAGGCCAAATAAAAACAATACAAATTGAGTCATTCTACAATTGTCATAAAAACATAATCAAATAAGACAATCTTTTTTTATCACTCATTGACTCATTAATTCATTTAACCCACTGCAACAACTGGAAATAATGATTGCCTCTGCACACCATGGTGATAGTTGCAGTTTCATATTTACAAGAAATGGAGTTTGGAAACCAGTGTTGTGGTGGACTACAACCTAAACTTTTCAACTTTCACTGCTAAACGAAACCGTGTCAGTCATAGTGCAAGCTTTTACGGTTTCTGGTGAGTAAAACCCGCCATCTGCCAATAAAACAAGGAGAGAGTTTAATCATCTTAATATAAAGGAGATAAGTCCATAATGTATCATTTGATGTAATATGATGTGTAGAAGGATGTCAAGAGGAAATCAACTTCTCTACACAAATAGTCATAAGTCTTGACACATTTAATTGACCTCACTCGTACTGTATACAAATTAAGGAGAGTGCACAATTTACACCACCTAGAACATTAAGCTGTTTTACGTAACAGTAACACTTAATTTCAAACACAGCCTATAATTCATTTTCTATATTAGAATAGATTAAACTGTATTGTCATTGTGTGTGTGTCTGTGTGTGTGTGTGGGTGTGTGTGTGTGTGGGGATGTGTGTGTGTGTGTGTGTCTTTGTGCTAAAGCAGGACCTGGCAAGTTGTCAGAAGAAAGAGTACACCCTCACATGAACTCACGCAAAACCTCTTTAAACATTGTCAAAGATTTTGTGTCATACTTCCGTTTTTTAAAGCACAAAAAAAGACAAACCAGCAAGAGTTGGATGTGAATTGAGTTTTGGGGGAAACATTCAGACCCTACAGAGACTTTTGTGTATACTTCCTCACAAAAGGGATGGATGATGCCTATGTAGTTAGCAACCGTCCTAGTTAGGAACATACATTAATGTAATTGAATCCAGCTTTTTCTGTTTACTGATGAAAAACCTCTTATAATGTTCATGTAATGAGAGTAGATGATGACTCGTTTTCCTTTCCAACTTCCTTCTCTGTTCCCTCCACCCGCACCCCATACCCAAACACATTGATGGAAGGAGAGTATAGAAAACATTTTTAGCTTTCTTCTTGTTTTTCCACTGTGACCTCGACACCTTTCTTTCACATTCGGCTTTTGAAAGTCACTCCAAAACCACAATCTGCTTTTGAAATCCACTCGTTATACATACACTTGGAGGGTGGACCCACAGGGGTTGGGGGCCTGTTTCTTCTTTCATTCTTCTAAACTATTCCATAGAGTTGCCACTCATTTGTAGAGAAAGCTTCAAGTGTGTAAATATAGGACTGAATTAAGTATCGTGATTCCGTGATCAATTCTATTCCATTTCTATTGGTAGAAATTAGTGCTGTCAAGCGATTAAAATATTTAATCACGATTAATCGCATTAATGTCATAGTAAACTAATTAATCGCAGATTTTTTTCTATTCTAAATATCCCTTGATTTTGTGCTGCTATCCTTTTAGTGAGATCAGAGAGTGTTGAGAAGGACAGTAAGGAGAGAGACCCACAGTGAATTCAACCCGGTCCACTTGACCGGGTTGAAATCGGGTAGGAGTATGACAGTGGTAGGCCTACCGTAAAACTTCAATAGCCCGGGCTTTTGTTTGTTTCAATCACTGAACTTTTGAACAAAACTCTTGCTCAGCAAAGATGGGAAATACTATAACATTTGTTATTTAAACCAGTATGAATATTCCTACCGTACGTAGGCCTATACACATTACCACGCTATCGAATAACGCCTAAACACACACACACACACACACACACACACACACATGGTGGCGGAGTGGTAATCGGGAGAGTCGGGAGAATTCCCGGTGGGCCGTTAACGTTTCGGGGCTGTCAGGCTGATTACTGCGGGATAACAATATTGCATTTATTTTCCTATTTAAGGTTCCTTGCAGCGCCGTCCGGCAGCCTGAGCTGTGCGCCCGCAACCTCTCAATCACTCAACACAACAGACGCAACACTCACAAACTGTCAACGTCGCAACCAAGTCGATTTTGTCTAGAGGGGAGTAACTGAGCGGCCCCTCCCGAAGTGGTACAGCCTAACTGGACCTTGAACTGCGATGGGTTTTTCTTCCACTCCGTATCCTTGCTTACCCCAACAAGTTTGTGCGGCGTGCTCATTGTTTTGTTTCCGGTGTAGTTAGATCTGGTATGGTGTTGTAGTTTTTCTAACGTGACTTGTTGTTGCTAGTCAGCAGGTGAGCGTTAATTGCGCGATAAAAAACTTAACGCCGTTAAAATTGGTTTGCGTTAACACCGTTAATAACGCGTTAAACTGACAGCACTAGTAGAAATGTAAGTAAAATATATTTGGTATTTACTGAGGGCAATTTGGAGGATCACAAAAATACTGCTGAGAATTTATGTGGATTAGGTGGCAATTATGGTATGGAAACCATGGTATGGTACGATACTAACTATGGGATGGAAAGTAATACTTAACATATTAAATCCATAATACTAAATCAATTCATTTGTAGCATGACTTGATAACTCAAAATGGCTTCTCTATGGATTTCAAAAGAATCATTAATAATCAGCCAATGGTTAAGGACTCACACTTGAGGAAGGATTCTCACATATCTTTTGACTTACTAGTTTGACCGTACCTCAAACGTTCCCCATCGTCATTGGGGGGTACTTCCAAGGCCAAACATGCATATGCGGTACGTTACTGAGTTGATGGACTGCTGAAGTTGTACACTGACCATTAGATGATGGCATCCATAGGTCTTGGAGAGACTTGGAGACATACGGCATAAGGTACCCCAGGTTTAGTGTTTTTTGTTTAATTTTGTTCAGTTAGGAACAAAATCTGGCAACAAAACCTGAAATGAAATGAAATTGTTGATCATTAAGGCAGTAGGCTAATACTAACACTGCATGTTTGTTTTCTCTTTTTCTTTTTATGTTTTGTAGAATAGAATAGAATAAACTTTATTGTCATTGCACAAGACAATGAAATTTTGTTGGAGCAGTCCTCCAGTTGCACAGTTATATAAATATAAATATGAGAAAATATAAAAAACAACAATATCAACAATATGAACGAGAACGGCAATATATATATATATATATATAAATAAAAATATATATATAAATAAAATGTTTTCAAAAGTCCAGAAGTGTCGAAGTGCAATAGTGTAATCATGTGTGTATGATATGGAGAGTATCAGTGTGGCAGTAGAGTGTGTTCAGTAGTGTCACAGCTCTATGATAGAAGCTGTTTTGCAGTCTTGTTGTGCGGGCGCTCAGTGTCCTGTAACGTCTTCCCGAGGGCAGGAGGGTGAAGAGGCAGTGTCCAGGGTTTGTGCTGTCTCTAAGGATGCCCTTGACCCTCCGAGGACAGCGGGTCTGGTAGATGTCCTCCAGTCTGGGGAGCTGGGTGCCGGTGATCCTCTCAGCAGTCTTAATGATGCGCTGGAGAGCTTTCCTGTTGTCTGCGCTGCAGCCAGAGTACCATACGGTGATGCAGTATGTGGGAACTGACTCGATGGCTGACCTGTAGAAGCTCACCAGCAGCTTTTGTGGGAGACGTGCCCTCTTCAAGCAACTCAGGAAGTGAAGTCTTTGAAATCCTTTCTTGGTCGTCGCGGTGATGTTGACGGTCCAAGTAAACCCAGAGTTGACCCCGAGGTACCTGATGTTCTGCACAACCTCAACTGTCTCGCCGTCGATGGTGATGGGGTGATGGACGAAGGGCTTCGTCTTCCTCCTGAAGTCCAGGATCATCTCCCTTGTTTTTGCCTCGTTGAGGATCAGGTTGTTCTCTTGGCTCCAGCTCACCAGGTTCTCTACCTCTGTCCTGTAGGCAGCCTTGTTGTTGGTCGAGGTCCTGCCTACCACCATAGTGTCGTCTTCAAACTTTAATGTGGTGTTGGCCTCGTGGGTGGGTTTGCAGTCGTGAGTGTAGAGGGAGAAGAGGAAGGGGCTCAACACACAACCCTGTGGTGCACCGATGTTCAGGGTGATGCTGGAGGAGACCTGTCCCCCCATTCGCACAGTCTGTGGTCGGCCGGTTGGGAAGTCCAGGACCCAGCTGCTCAGGTGTTTGCTGAGGCCCAGGTGGTCCAGCTTGGTGGCAAGTTTATGGGGAGGGATGGTATTGAAGGCGAAGCTATGAATAGCATCCGCACATAACTGTCACGCTGGTCAAGGTGTGTCAGGGTGGAGTGAAGGGCTAGTGACACTGCGTCCTCCGTCAACCTGTCTGCCCCATTGGCAAATTGGTGGTTGTCTAAGAAGGGGGGGATGCTGTTCTTCAAGTGTCCCAGTACCAGACATTCGAAGCATTTCATCACCACCGGTGCCACTGGCCGATAGTCATTGAGGGACCTGATGGCTGATTGTTTTGGGACAGGGATGATTGTATTGGAAGGTTATCAACTTGCAAAACTTCTGAACACTCCAGCTGAATGAACTATCCTTGTATGACAAACCAGCTGTGAACTTGGACAATTTAAAAAAAAGAACTCGACAGGCATAAGGCAGAATTACTTCCCTCCAAAATGGACTACAATTTTCACGTACACATTCATCAGAAACTGAAACTTTACTTAAGGAGGAGCACAAAAAATGTGATGTTATTTTAAAAAGGGAAGCAGGCATTTCTGGCCAATAACTTTATCTTACTCTCTCATGTGGTACAGCTCACTCAAGCCCAGGCGTTGATCTCGTCCCTTTCCATTCACTTTTGTGGAAGGATCCGCTTTTCAATCCTTAATTTTAGATAGTTTCCCCTGAGGAAGAAAAATTGACTTCCCTACACAAATTGCCCCTTGCTCAATGGCGTTAGTCGTTGTCTTGCAAGATTAAAATGATATCTGCCGTGTTTTCTCTTTTTATTCAATCCGGGGGAATGCCACACAACAAAGATGACTTTGCACTGATTTCATAGTAGGCTGCTCGATGCTGCGCACAAATGCCTCGAAATCCCAGCGACGAGGCTAAAGCGCTGCTCCCCGGCGCTCCAGTTCGACACTGGGATTTTCTTGAATGCGCATTTATCTGCTTCTGCGCCTTTGGACACGCCAACGTCTGCGCGCCAAAACTTCTCCCATTCAGAATCGACTTCCCCCAGACCCCCCTCAGCGTCATGGTGTCGGGGCTTTGAAGTTTGTTTAAGAAGGGCATCAACAGACTTTAACCCTTCAAATGTTTCATTATGATAATGTGTCATAATTCTTGACACATTTAATTGACTTCACTTGTACTGTATGGAAGTCGAGGATAATGCACAATTTGCACTACATGGAACATTAAGCTGTTTTATTTAAACAATATCACTTAATTTCAAACACAGAGAGCCAACAATTCATGTTCTATATTAGAACAGTTTTAACTGTATTGTCATTGCACAGGTAGGTCAACTAGAAAAGGGCAGTTTAGCATCCAACCAGAAGTGCCATGGTGCATTAATGAAATTAGGTAGTCAGTATAATATTAATATTCCATAACTTCAATAAGACTACAACACAGTAGTGATACAAAGCAGAGTCAATATAAGCTGTTTTATTGTTGTGGCCATAGCTTCTAATGTCAGGGGTTACGACTGGGTTATGTTAACTTTATAACATTCTAAAAGTAAAACTAAAACAACGTATTAAAATTATGACATTCAATGCAGAATCCAAATCCAAAGAAATTGTTGGTTGCCCACATTATTATCATAATTGACCCTCAATTCCAAAGTTGACAATAGGATATTAATTATGATCAACCAGACTATTAAAATATTGTAAAGTATACGTATTCCATGCAATCTATCGTACAGCACAGCCCCAATTTACAGTTTTCAACCATGGGCTGCTTTAAAGGCCAAGCATTGTGCTGCACCACAGTATTAATATCTATTGTGGACGAAGCCGTGGCAGAAAACATATTACTTCAGTGATGACGTCGTCATGTGTTCAACAATATGAACTGCAGTTGTAGAAATGCGACATTAGTTTGCACAGCTCATTTCTTAAGCGTGTAAAGTGTTTCAAACGTGTTGACATTATAATATTTCAGAATGAAAAACCCTACAGGATCCAAGACCTTTTTGGAAAACAAACTAAACTTAAATTAAGGCCGGCCAGCAAGGAGCCAATCAGCTTGCCCGTAATCAGCAGAAGGGTTTCAGTGGAAGCAGAGTTAGAGCGACAATACTCTATTTTACAGGTATGGGGTATTATTTTATTGTGTGCGTTAATGATATAAACCTAAGTAATCCACCACTTAACCCTAAATATTGCTATTGATTCAGGGGCTGGTTTGGTTGTTTAAGCCTTGTTTGTTCGTGGGCTATTGGAACATGTAACTGCCATTGGCCAATTCTGGCTTAAAGTAATTAACTGCTCAATAACTAATTATTAATGACTGCAACTAGTTCCAGTTCCAGTTTTTGCGTGTATTGTTAAAAATGATCAACCTGCTCAGAAGCGTAGGTATTCTCCTATTTTAATTTATTACATGTCTTTACAAACTAATCTGTTTCCAGATCCTCCTACTTGAATTTCCTATCAGCAGTTATGATAATCAGCGAGTTCAAGCGACAATACTCGCTTATGCTCGAATACTCACTTGAAATCCAGTAATCCAACACGCAATATACTTATATCTTCTCCAAAAGGAGAAATTGCTAGCAAGTAGGTCGAATGAATAACCTAAAGAAGTGAACCGGGAAAAGGAAGAGGCTGTGAAAGTGACATCACTAAATTGTTATACCAACTGATTGACGTAGCGCTACTCCTGATTCAAGGGATTCATCTGCAAATTCTGTCTTGACGTTCGTCCTGCCGCCCGGAAGGATAACATATTGGAATGATTCAATATCGTGAAACATAACCGTTTGGTATTGTCATTGGCAGTAGCGTACCGTGGGGTTTAAGTCAGGGCCTTCAGTAACGAACTCCACCAACGGCCAACCCCAAAACACTCAGACATGCGCACAAATTTCATATTAGGTGCCAATACAGCCAACACAGCCTCAATATGCGCTACTGCATAACATCCACAACAAGACAGTTGATCTTCAGCAACAGCAACAGCAACCAGTTCATTAACAAAAATGAAACATACAAGTAGGCCTTTATGCCACATATTTTACAACAGCTATTCCAGCCAGAATATTAAGCCCACAGGAGTAGTAGTGAATGGGTTAATTTAATATGCTTATTAAGCGGCATCCACACAGTGCAATACCATTAAGCCTACTGCCCAAATTCCAGCAATATATTTGTGTTTCAAACCATTAAAAAAAATGCGTTATGAACTAAAGTACCACAAAAACATTATCGCTCCTACACAGTGCAAAGAAAAACTCACCCATCACCCATGGCCTGATATTTTAAAGCTGCCTTGGTGAAGCTGTCAATAGTGCTAAATCCGGCGCTGTTCCATGTCCCCTCACTGATGTTGAACAGCAAACACGGTGAGTAGAATAGGTTGTTCTGAACGGTGCTAGCCGTTAGCCATTCATAGCGGCTGTAGTTGCACTCTGTATAGTGCCGCACAAAACCTTTACCGGCCTGGGTCAGTCCATCAGGCTTCGGTGTTGGTCTTCCTCTTGAAATTAAATCTGTCTGTCGATCTGTCCAAACGATCGCCTTGAAAAAGGCAAACGAAGGAGATCAGAAACAGGATCGCTAGGTGCTGTGAAGGCGGTGGCCATAGTAGTTCAATATCAACTCTGTACCGCCAACGATTCAAAATTCGCTGATGACATCACCGGGGGCCAGCGCCAGCATATTGCTGGGCCCTGGGGTCGTTCTATTACTACACATCAACATTTGATTGGCTGATTACACACGTCAGCCAAATTTATTATCCAATGGGAGGTGGCAGCTTCAGTGAAAGGGTAGCAATACCTATAGTACTGGCCCCGCCGATCCATGTAACCTAGCTGTGATGCGTTACAAAAAAAAACGGTTTTCCTTCTGGACTTATGTTGCAAGTACTGAAAAAAAATATGGAATTAAGATGCGTTCAGACACAAATTAATGTAATTTAAAAAAAAAATATATATATATATTATTTAGATTTTGACAGGGCCAGCAGAGCAGGCCCTGCTGGCCCTGACGGCCCACCACTGGTCATTGGTTTTGTGTCTCTAAGTATTTTACATTGCATGTGGCAAATTGTTAACTTGTTAACATTAAATGCATTGTCTGCTGGTTTGTTTTTGGATTACTCTTCAGTACACCACATTCACTAGGCCACTAGGTACTGTACCACTTGTAATATTCTTCTGTAAATCAGCGGTGGGGAGCCCCCAATACTAATTCTGCTTAGGACCCCATAAAGTCTTGTGCCGGCACTGCTTGAACGAAGTTGCAAGTTAAGGTGTGATATTCTTTCTCGTATGAGTCTCCAAACGAACATGCTGCAGCATAGGCGTGAGGTGTGATATTGGTCAAGCTGAGACAATGCGCCCTCAAAGGTTTCCAGAGTGATATGCATGATGTGTTTTCATCTTGAGGACGAGCGTTGATCGGCAGACTCAAAGAATAGAAGAACACACACACACACACACACAAATTAAGTGTTATACTACATCACTGCCATGGTGTTCAGAATTCTGCTACTACTTTGCTTGGGCTGCCTCTCAGGTAGGATTTCAGCTTTTTGTTAACTTCTCTATTTTGTGTGTAATCGATTATAGGCAAGGCAAGGCAACTTTATTTATATAACACTTTTCATACACAAGGCAGACTCAAAGTGCTTCACATATAAACATTGTCATACAATAAAATTAAATAATAGAAAAGAAAACATGTGCAAAAAATGAGTAAAATAGAAAATAAAGGCAAAGCTAAAAAAGCATTTTAGAAAGAAAAATAGAAAATAAAGGCAAAGTTAAAAAGGCATTTTAAAGCATTTTTTAGAAGGTGCAATGTATTTAAGATTTAGCAGAAAGCTAAGTGAAACATAAAAGTCTTCAGTCTTGTTTTAAAAGTCGTCAGAGTTGGGGCGAGTCTTAAATCCTCAGGGAGTTTATTCCAGCTATTTGTTGCATAGTAACTAAATCCTGCTTTTCCATGTTTCGTGTTTACTCTGGGGATAATTAACAGATTGGTCTCTGAAGATCTTAGTGGTCTAGAAGGCTTATGTAGTTGAATCATATCAGTTAAATAGTTTTTAGGGATTTATAGGTTAGCAACATGATTATAAAATCAATTCTCTGACCTACAGGAAGCCAATGTAGCGATTTAAGAATTGGTGTAATATGTTCAAATTTGTTGGTCTTTGTTAGAACTCTAGCAGCAGCATTCTGAACAAGCTGAAGTTTCCTTAGAGTTTTGGAGACCTGTAAGGAGACCATTGCAGTAATCAAGCTTACTAGTGATAAAGCCATGTACAAGTTTTTGTAAGTCTTCGGTGGACATGAGATGGATGGGGGAGTGGTATTTGCCGACGGAGCCAAGATCTGATGGACTGACGGATCCATTGCAGCCTGAAAAGTTACAATTTTCTCAACTTCTGAACGCAAGAGACGGAGCCGATGGAACGGACAGACCCACAATGCATTTCGGGATCGCCCCATGCAAAGTCAATGAGATCCGTCAACGGACGGAAGGATCCCATTGACTTTGAATGGGGCGGAGACGCAATGCATTGTGGATCCATCCGTTCCGTTGGATCCGTCGGCTCCGTCAAGAAAGTTGAGAAATGTTCAACTTTTCAGGCAGCGACGGATCCGTCATCCAGTCAGATAGCGTATGCTTGGGCTTGGCTGACGTATGCCTCTGCAAAGACTACTCCCCCATCCGTCAGCCACACCTTCCGCCATCAGTTGACAGACAGTGCAGTGGGTAGACGGCGAAGGGTAGTGTCGGCGGTCGACCCGCACCCTCCGGTGGAAATGCGCTACTTAGCACATCCATAAATAAGACATGCTGCATTTTCAGCTTTATAACTGATTGTCTTAATTTGTTTACAAGTTACGGATGGAGTCTGGAGATGATGTGGGTACTTATTGTTTACTGTTTACATCTTAGATTACACAGTTCAGGCTGTTGCAGCTAACTCAGGGGAGAGACTGTATGACACTAGGTGGTACAACCTAAGACATGCACAATCAAAAAGAATTGCCTTCTGCATTTTTGTTTTTCTTTTCCCTTCGTTGTACCGAACCGTGACTTCAGTGTACTGTTACACCCCTAATATATATAGGCCACTAGGTACTGTAACACTTGGAATATTCATCGGTAAATCAGCGGACGGGGGCCCCGAATAAAAATTCTGCTTAGGGCCCCATAAAGTCTTGTGTGGCATATAATATAACCAAATATTTTCTTCTATGTGCTTCAGCCTCTGATTTATCGTACTTGAAACACATTTCAAGGACAAAGGCAAGATATTGAAACACGATTATCTCTTTCTTGTACAGCCAACCTCTTTTATTAATACCGGCTTCTCCCTTAGGGTCATTGATGCTATCTGATGCTACCAGTACTCTCCTAATAACCGTAATGTCTTTGTTGTAAAAGGTGCTTCTGACAGTGGCATAGTGGAAGGTACTGAGTCCAAGCCGCACTCCAGACCATACATGGTATCGTTGCAGCAGCAGGAAGGACAACATCACTGTGGGGGAGCACTTGTCCGGAAGGACTTTGTGCTCACCTCAGCACATTGCTAGTGAGCATAATATATTGAGTCAATATATTATAAAACATACTAAATGTTGTGAATGTTTTCCTCAAATAAGTAAGCACTAACTACGTTCCCTATGAAGCAACAGCAGATTGGGTCTGACTGCTGTGCTCGGAGCCCACGACATTAAAAAGGAGGAGAAAAGTCAACAAAGGATCCAAGTGGATAAGTACCATGTGCATCCAAATTACAAGGATGGATTTCATGACTTCGACGTCATGCTTCTCAAGGTATCTTGTGTTATATCGAACAGGGTTTTTAAACTTTTAGGCCTGATATGCATATGGGGTTGGAGGTCACTTCTGAGGTGGCCTTTGTGCCATGATGGATGCTTGATCATGCATTTTTTAAATATATTTACGCACATCCTGTACATACATGCATGCAGACTAAGTTGTTTATACAGTGAATATTTCCAACCTGAATTTGGCCATTCAAGTTTGAGCTTTTCATTTCCCATTCAAAACATTGTTTTTTACCGAGAATAATTGTTGTTTTCCCTCATAAATCATGACATGCAGCTATATTAAGCACATATCTTCAACCAAAAAGACTATGACTTCGCACTTTGGACCAAAGTGCTTATGCAGCCTCTCTATTTCTACAGTTAAAGACGAACGGCATACTTGACAAGTATGTTAAACCAATCGGACTACCCAAAAAAGATAAAAAAATCCTTTTCAACATCAAGTGCTCAGTAGCTGGCTGGGGCATGCGTTTCCCCAGTACAGCTGCCTCGGATGTCCTGAGGGAGTCCGCAGTGAAGACGCAATTCACCGATGAGTGCAAGAATATTTGGCGTCATTCCTTCAACATCAGCCAAATGATATGCACCCATTCTTCAGGCAAGAAGGGGGGAATCTGTCAGGTAATATCGACCACAATAATCCTCAATGTTAAACTGTATATGGATAAAAAAAATTAATATACTTTTATTTAGTTCCAGAAACACTTATTGGGAAGGATGACCAGCAGGTTGTAATTTCTGTGATGATGTGAGGTGAAGATATTGACATGGACATTTCCACCCAGGGTGATTCCGGGGGTCCATTGATATGCGGCAGAGATGCTCAGGGCATAGCTGCATACACTGAAAAGGATAAGTGTGACAACCCCAAGCGTCCACATGTCTTCATGAAGATCCCATCCTTTGTGCAGTGGATTAAGGGGGTGATGAAAAAAAGGGACTAGGTCACCCACCTAAACCTTTTGAGAAATATCCCAACGTTTCTTTTTTTTCTGTAATTATTATAGTGTATACATTGAAATGTTCATTGACTTGCTTTTAATTTGACCACTTTTACTGAATTGTGTGGATTTGACGACCCCAAGTATCCACGTTTGTATGAGTAACAGCTACTTTATACCCTGTATTAAGGATTTGAACATGCATAAAATACATTAGGTTACCCTTACATTAGGTAAAGCAGTAAAGTCGAACTTGTCATTCTAAAATGGCCACAAGGCTACTGATTGGCCTACATGGGTAACAAGCTACTGTGACTATGTATGGCCTCACCTGGCTACTTCATGGGGTCTCTGAGGCTTTTGTGATCTCTGTGTGGAAACTCTTTCAGAAGGTGCATAGATTATAGTATATGAGGCCAAATAAAAACAATACAAATTGAGTCATTCTACAATTGTCATAAAAACATAATCAAATAAGACAATCTTTTTTTATCACTCATTGACTCATTGATTCATTTAACCCACTGCAACAACTGGAAATAATGATTGCCTCTGCACACCATGGTGATAGTTGCAGTTTCATATTTACAAGAAATGGAGTTTGGAAACCAGTGTTGTGGTGGACTACAACCTAAACCTTTCAACTTTCACTGCTAAACGAAACCGTGTCAGTCATAGTGCAAGCTTTTACGGTTTCTGGTGAGTAAAACCCGCCATCTGCCAATAAAACAAAGAGAGAGTTTAATCATCTTAATATAAAGAAGATAAGTCCATAATGTATCATTTGATGTAATATGATGTGTAGAAGGATGTCAAGAGGAAATCAACTTCTCTACACAAATAGTCATAAGTCTTGACACATTTAATTGACCTCACTCGTACTGTATACAAATTAAGGAGAGTGCACAATTTACACCACATAGAACATTAAGCTGTTTAACGTAACAGTAACACTTAATTTCAAACACAGCCTATAATTCATGTTCTATATTAGAATAGATTAAACTGTATTGATATAGCACAAGCAGTAGGCTACTAGGTAATGCAGTTTAGCATCCAACCAGAAGTGCCACAGTGCATGATTAAAATTTGGTAGGTAGGCACTTATTATGGAATATTAATATTCCATAATAAGTGCAATAATGGGCTTGATACACAGCATAGGTACAAAACAGAGTCTAAAGGTACGGCCACACCAAACGCGTTACTCGCGTTAGGGCGTCGAAAATCGGCCACTGTGACCATGTGTGTAGCCATAACATTTAATGTTGGGGGTTATGGTTCGGTGACTTTATAACATGTACTATGTTTCTAAAAGTAAAACAAAGGCAACGATTGTAAAATAATGACCAATTCAATGCAGAATCCAAATCCAATCGAATTGTAGGTTGCCCACATTATTATCACAGTCGCAGGTCAAGCATTATGCTGAACCACAGTAGTATCATATATTTTGGACGAAGCTGTGGTTTGAAACATATTACCTCAACGAGGGCGCTATCGTGTGTTCAATGATATGAACTGCAGTTGTAGAAATGCCTTTTATTTTAATTTTTTACGTTAATTATTTTCCTGTGTGTGTGTGTGTGTGCGTGCGTGCGTGTGTGTGTGCGTGCGTGCGTGTGTGTGTGTGTGTGTGTCTTTGTGCTAAAGCAGGACCTGGTAAGTTGTCAGAAGAAAGAGTACACCCTCACATGAACTCACGCAAAACCTCTTTTAAAATTGTCAAAGATTTTGTGTCATACTTCCGTTTTTTAAAGCACAAAAAACGATAAACCAGCAAGAGTTGAATGTGAATTGAGGTTTGGGGGAAACATTCAGACCCTACAGAGACTTTTGTGTATACTTCCTCACAAAAGTGATGGATGATGTCTATGTAGTTAGCAACCGTCCTAGTTAGGAACATACATTAATGTAATTGAATCCAGCTTTTTCTGTTTAATGATGAAAAACCTCTTATAATGTTCATGTAATGAGAGTAGATGATGACTCGTTTCCTTTCCAACTTCCTTCTCTGTTCCCTCCACCCGCACCCCATACCCAAACACATTGTGGAAGGAGAGTATAGAAAACATTTTTAGCTTTCTTCTTGTTTGTCCACTGTGACCTCGACACCTTTCTTTCACGTTTGGCTTTTGAAAGTCACTCCAAAAGCACAATCTGCTTTTGAAATCCACTCTACACTTGGAGGGTGGACCCACGGGGGTTGGGGGCCTGTTTCTATTTTCATTCTTCTAAACTATTCCAGAGAGTCGCCACTCATTTGTAGAGAAAGCTTCAAGTGTGTAAATATAGGACTGAATTAAGTATCGTATTTCCGTGATCAATTCTATTCCATTTCTACTGGTAAAAATGTAAGTAAAATATATTAGATATTTACTGAGGGCAATTTGGAGGATCACAAAAATACTGCTGAGAATTTATGTGGATTAAGTGGCAATTATGGTATGGAAACTATGGTATGGGACATACAAACTATGTCACGATACTAACTATGGGATGGAAAGTAATTAAAACTAAATCTATTCATTTGTAGCATGACTTGATAACTCAAAATGGCTTCTCTATGGATTTCAAAAGAATCATTAATATCAGCCAATGGTTAAGCACTCACACTTGAGGAAGGGTTCTCACATATCTTTTGACTTACTAGTTTGACCGTACCTCAAAGTTCCCCATCCCCGTCAGTGGGGGGTACTTCCAAGGCAAAACATATGCGGTACGTTATTGAGTTGATGGACTGCCGAAGTTGTACACTGACCATTAGATAATGACATCCATAGGTCTTGGAGAGACTTGGAGACATACGGCATAAGGTACCCCAGGTTCAGTGTTTTTTGTTTGATTTTGTTCAGTTAGGAGTTTTAGGTGATAAACCAGCAAGGGTTGGATGTGAATTGAGTTTTGGGGGAAACATTCAGACCCTGTTACGTATTTTAAACACATAAAGCTACCCACACATAGCCACTAGGAAGTAGGATCGAACACATAGGCCGCAATAACCATACATAGCCACTAGGAAGTAGAATCGAACACATAGGCCGAAATTACCACACATAGCCACTAGGAAGCAGGACCCGAAATTTTGAGCTGCTATAACTATTCCAGCCATAGAGGGCAGCACCTTTAGACAGGTGAGGAGGGCGAAACCAATACGTCATATAGACCAGTGGTTCTCAACTGGTGGGTCGTGACCCAAAAGTGGGTCGCAGACCCGTTCTGGATGGGTCGCGGACAGCTGGTCAAAAAAAGTAAATAATATTTAATGCGCATCTGATATGACATGTCTTTTATTTTGGAAAATTATTTATTTTGAAAGGCACGCGTCAGACACGTGCAGCCGCTTAGGCGCGGTAGCCATGGTAACTGCCATTTGATTGACGCTCACTTTAAATTTGTGTTGCGATGGCGAAGCGTAAATATGACCCGGCGTATTTAAAATGCGGATTTTCGTTCATTGAGGATAATAAGGGACAGAAACCCCAGTGTGTTATATGTAATGAAGTGCTTGCAAATGAGAGCATGAAACCATCAAAACTGAAGCGCCATTTGGATACTAAACATCCTGCATGTAAAGACAAGCCGATGGAGTTTTTTCAAAGACACCTCCAGAAGCTGAAGAGTTCACAGAAGTGTCTGACAGCGTCTTGCTCCAAACAAGAGGAAGCTCTCCGTGCCTCTTACCACGTAGCTCACCGTATTGCGAAGGCGAAGAAACCCCACACAATAGCCGAAGAGCTTATTTTACCTGCAGCCATGGATATGGTGAGAGAGGTGCTGGGTCAATCAGCGGCAGACAGGTTGAAAACCATACCGCTGTCCAATGATACTGTAGCTCGACGTATTCAGGACATGTCTTGTAATATTAAAGAACAGACCACAGCCCTCGTCCAAGCAAGCCCCTACTATGCCCTGCAGATGGACGAATCCACCGATATAGCTAGCCATGCTATTTTGTTGGTTTATGTGAGACACGTATGGGATGGTGATGTGCAGGAACAGTTTCTCTGCAGCAGAGATCTCCCTACCACTACAAAGGCAGAGGACATTTTCAACACTGTGGATTTGTATTTGAGCTCAGTGGGCCTGAGCTGGGAATACTGCGTGGGAATCACAACTGATGGCGCTGCTGCCATGACCGGGAAACATTCCGGTGTGGTGAAGCAAATTCTGGAGAGAGCACCTGATGCGACGTGGAACCACTGTTTTTTGCACCGTGAAGCGCTGGCGGCCAAGGATATGGTGCCGGTGCTCAACGAGGCCATGAAAGATGTAATCAAAGTGGTGAACCACATAAAACGTAGTGCAAAAAACAGCCGCTGCTTCTCAAAGCTGTGTAAAGATTTGGGCTCCGAGCACATGCAAGTGTTGTATCACTCAGAAGTCCGCTGGCTATCGCGGGGTAAGGTGTTGTCACGTTTTTATGAACTTAAAACAGAAATCGCCACCTTCCTCTCAGAGAATAACTCCCCATATGCTGAACTGTTTGACAACGAAATCTGGCTGGCACGAGTTGCATATCTTGCTGATGTGTTTGAGCACCTCAACGCATTAAACGTCTCTATGCAAGGAAGAAGACACAATATTTTTGAACAGTCCGACAAAATCGCTGCGTTCAAGAAAAAAATCACACTGTGGGTAAATCATTTATCCAAAGACAGACTGGACATGTTTCCCAATGCTTGCCATGAAGTACAGCAGCTGGAAACCGCGGCCACAAGTGATTTAAAAAAAACCCTCAGTGCGCATCTTACTAAACTTCAAGCTCGGTTTGACCACTACTTCCCTGAGAAATACAGAGATAATGATGCTTGGATACGCGACCCCTTCCGCATTGACATGGAAAGCATCACGTTGCCGAGCAACGAAGAGCATCAGCTGGTGGAGCTGTCATGTGACCAGACGATGAAAAAGAGATTTGGCGAGGTAGCCCTTTCCCACTTCTGGTGCAGCGATGTGATGAGTGAGTATCCATCCCTCGCGACTCTTGCAGTCAAAACGCTCCTACCATTCAGCACAACCTATCTGTGTGAAAGTGGCTTTTCCACCTTGTTGCAGCTCAAGTCAAAGCAGAGAAACAGACTGGACACTGAGCATGATCTGAGGGTAACTCTGTCTACTGTCCTCCCAGACTTTGAAACTCTCATTAAGAACAAACCACATGCCCAGCTGTCTCACTGACTTCCCCAAATGACAGGTTAGGTGAACATATCTGTTTTGTAGAGCTTTAATTGTTTTTGTTATTTATTTTATTATACTTTTTGTCCATGCAGTGGTAATGGTCCTCCTAAGTTCCTTATTATTTCTGAATAGGCCTACATAGAAGTGAAATATATAATTCTGTGACCATAATTACTTTGTACACTTTTGATTATTTCATTCACTTGTCATGGTACTCCTCAGTTTCTTATTAATGTGGCCTGGATGCAGTGAAATGACCTTGTTTTATTTTGTGGGTCTTTATTTTGTGCAATTTGATATTCACTTTTGTCTGCATGCTGTTGCATGGTCCTCCTCAGGTTCTTCTGAATGTTCTTTGAATGCAGAGATAGAAGTCAAATATCTCATTTTGTTGGTCTCCATTTTGTTACTTCATGTTTGATACTTATTTCATTCACTTCTGTACGCAGTTGTCATGGTTCTCTGGTGCTCTGAAATAGACTTTGCTCAATAAAAAAAGAGTATACATGTTAAAGACTTGAGTTTTCAAAGCCTTTAAAAAAATACATTTGCTTGGTTTGAAGGACTATAAAAGTGGGTCGCGACTTAATGACCATGGGAAAATTTGGGTCCCAGAGTGAGACCAGTTGAGAACCCCTGATATAGACTACGCTTATTCAGTATTTAAGCAGGACCTGAAGCCAACGAGATTAGAAACATCCGGCAGTCCATACTAGGGAGTTAGGTAGAGAGGCCTGCTGTTTGTCGCTCACACGCGTGTCCATGCAATTCCCCTCCTTTTACTTCGTAGTTACCATCAGAGGCGAAGCTAGACCTCTTTTGGGTGGGCTCAAGCCCACCCAAAACCTGCCTTAGCCCGTCCTATCGTTTCGTCCTCAAATCGAATATTCTACCGTTTTTTTTTTACACAAGCAACGAGAGAATGGATGCTGTACAGTACACTAATGAACAGGCTCAAATGGGCTAGTGAAATCGAGCGCAACATTCCTGCAGGAAACTCTCACCTCTGATTGGTGGGTGGGCGTCTCCTGTTTGACAAATCCGAAATGCAGCTCGAGCGCACATAACATAGTTTCTGCTGTTTCGTCCGTCATAACATGACCAGGTAATAATTCATTTTAAAACCTTGACATAATCTGTTAGATATCTATTAAATGACAGTTGACCGCAAGGCGATTCTATCTATGCCTCTTCTTGAATTAGTTCATGCTTTAGTCGGGCTTGTAATGGTCCGTACTCCGTAGCATGATAAGCTAAAGCATGATAAGCTAACACACCGGCGCCGAAGCGCTGCGGTGCGCAGTTTGCACGTCAAATGCCGCCCCTAGCACCAATAGGAAGCGTCGCGCTCCAGCACCGTTGTGATTATGTTTTGAAAGAAGCAGATCACATAGTCGGTATAGGCTACCATAACGTTGTACCAGTTGTTTTATGACTACATATATGGCCCTGATGCCCATGATCATCTGTTTGTGCTTACAATGATAGTCATTTTAATTCATAGTTTCTTTATGCAAATTTCTGCTTTCCATAGATTGACATACGTTCTTTTTTTAAAAGAAGTCAGCCAGGTGAGATAATATAAATCTAGCAACAAATAATGTGTTAGCCTTTATTTCTTTGTTGTTAGTTGTTATCCTGTATTACTTTGTATTTTTTGCTGACAGCACGAAGAAGGGGAGATGAGGAGAGGGAGAAAAAGAGAGAGCAAGATGAAACAGGTGATAACATGATCAGGTAGTCAAGAAGACCATAATAAGCATATTTTTGACCACATTTATTGCATTTGCCCATATTTATCTACTCAATCTTTACAAACTGCTCTGTCCCACTGCACATGGACAGGTTATAGTGTAGGCCTACTTTATTTACCTCAGACATTTGCCCCTCGGCTTGTTTGCTTTATTTATTATTTTGAAAGTTTATAACTACTTCCTTACTAAACGTTTGAATGTATGTAAAGAGCGAGATAGGAGCATGGAGAAAGTGCGAATGCAAAGAGGGCAAGAGCAGGATGGAGAGATGGGGGACACACTGAGGGTGCGAGACCTGGAAGAAGCAGGTGAGAAAAAGGCATTGATTGTTATAGGGGCAAACAACCTCACTAACTATATAAAGAAAGCACATTATATCTAAACTTCATTTCATGGATGACTGTCTTTAAATATTTATGTTTATGTTACTAAGGAGAAAGAGAAGAGCAGGGAGAGTGTTTGGAAGGTGAGCAGCAGACCAGAGAGGTGCATGAAAAAGCACAGATAGAGGAGCAAGAGGAAGCAACAGTGTCTGCAGATATGGCGTCTAATTTAGGTGATAAGGACATTGGTCCTAAACAACTGAAGCTGCCTCAGTACCCACGAGATCAGTTTGGAATACAAAAGAGAGCCTTTCAGTCTAACTGGTTCCAGAGTTTTACTTGGCTAGAATATTCATTGAGAAGAAATGCTGCATTCTGTTTTGCTTGTAGGGTGTTCGGCAAGAGATTAAAACTGGAGGAATTTGTGAATGGTGGGATCAAAAATTGGAAACATGCACTGAGCATGTTTCAGAAACATGAAACCACACAATGCCACAAAGACAGTGTACTCTGCTGGCATAGCTATAAAGCAAGTAAATCAACAGGCAGTGTTGATTTACAGCAAATAGAGTCTGTCTGTCTACAGCAAATAGAGTCTGCAAGTTCCAGTGAGATAACTGAGAGAAGGGAATACTTGAAACGTATTGTGGAAGTGACACGTATGCTGGGGAAACAGGGTATTCCATTTAGGGGTCACGATGAATCACCTGAGAGCAATAAGAGAGGGAGTTTCTTGGAGTGCATGGACCTCCTGAAAAAGTTTGACCCTTTCTTGCAAAGCTACACGCCTCCAGCAAACACAACCTATCTTTCATCTGACACTCAGAATCAAATGATACAGTGTTGTTCACAAGAGGTTACAGCAACTATTGTTCGAGAGATGAGGAAATCAAAGATGTATGCCATCACGGCCGATGGGGCCAGGGACGGAAAAACAGAACAGCTGTCACTCTGTGTGAGATATGTTGCAGATGGTGCTCTAAGGGAAAGGCTCCTATCCCTTACAGACTTAAAATATTTTGATGCTGCGTCAATATGCATTGCAATTGAGAATCAATTATTAGTGAATAATATTGATGACTTGAGATGTGTGGCACAGACTTATGATGGAGCAGCTGTCATGAGTGGGGCACTGGGGGGCGTACAAGCCCATTTTCGAAAGAAGCACCCTGAAGCCATGTATGTGCATTGTTATGCACATGAATTAAATCTTGTCTTATGTCACACGTGCAGAGCAGTTTCTGAGGCAAAAGATTTTTTTGACATGCCGGAAAATGTCTACACTTTTTTCAATTCTTCTCTTGTGAACCACCACATTTTTGAAGAAACTCAAAAAAAGTTGCAGCAAACTGAACTTGTCCAGTTATCCAACACACGCTGGGCATGTCAACTGCGTTCCGTGAACGCAGTACTTGCCAACTTCCCTGCCATCATTGACTGCCTCTCCACTATTAACACACCCCTTGCTGTGGGAGTGAAGGCAAAACTCTGTAAATTCTCTTCAATCTATTTGCTGTTTGTTTTCCAGTCTCTCCTCTCAGTTACAGAAGGTTTGCATAGATACCTGCAGAAGGAGACCATTGATCTTGCCCAAGCAGTGGCCTACAAAAATGCAGTGACTGATTCTCTTAAGGAGAAACGCAGCGATGCCACTGCTGCTGATCTGCACGCTCAGGCTATGGCCCTATGTGAGGCCAATGACATATCAGTGCCAGAGCCATCCTCTTTCCAGAAGCGGAAGGCAAAACGGATGGAAGACTTTGTTGCCGAGTCTTCTCGTGGGGCAGGTAGTGAGGTTAGTCATTCCTCAAGGTTAGAAGACCTCAAACAAAAATTATTCTTTCCTTGTTTAGATAGAATGATTTCAGAAATTGATAAAAGGTTTTCTGATGTGAATGAAGAATTGCTGGAAGGAATTATGGCGTGCTGTCCAACGTCTAACAAATTCCTTTCTTTCTTTTTTTTTGAACTTAATTTTTATTTGAGTTTCATACAAAATCAAACAGAATCTTACTCCTCATATCTGCTGTTTCATACACAAGGTAACAGTTATGGTACAACAAAGGAAACGGAGACACAGTGACAAAGAAAAATATAAAATAAAACAGAATAGAATAAAACAAGATGAAATAAAATTATATCAGTATACCCATAGCAGGGCTCCACCTTTTAGTGAATATATGTTTTTGGAGCCTCAGGGAATATGTTATTTGTTCCATTTGATATATTTCCTTTATTTTTTCAGTCCACATATTGTGTGTTGGAGGGTCAGGCTTCAACCACCTTACTGTAATACATTTAATTGCTGTTGCTAGTAGTATCTGTAAGAGATATTTTTTGGCTCTTCCTTCCATGCCTCTTGGTAATAGACCTAGTAGGGCCACCATTGGGTCCATTGTAATATTTCCATCAAATATTTTATTAAGTGTTTCAAACACTTCCTTCCAGAATGCTTCCAGTTTTGGGCATAGCCAGAGTATATGGGTCTGATTACCAATGTGTGGCCCACAGTTTCTCCAGCATTTATTTGAGTGTGTTGTGCTAAATTTAGCTGTAATTTCAGGTGTCCGAAAGAATCTCATGACTACCTTCCATTTAAATTCTCTCCATACATTTGAATTAGTTACCATATGTACTTCAGTACAAATTTCTTCCCACATATCATGTGATATGTTGGAATTAATTTCAATTTCCCATCTCTCCTTAACCTGTGCAGTATTATTCAAATTCATGCTCAGGAATATTTGGTAACAATAGCTTATTATTTTCTTATCCCATTTTTTTGTTTGTACTTTAATCAATAACTCTTCAATTAGCGTTGGTTTAGTAACTTTGTCCCAGTCTTTGTGTTTTAATAAGAAATCCCTTAACTGTAAGTATCTGAAGAAATCTGTTCTTGGTATCTTAAATTCCTCCGACAGCTGTGTAAATGATTTAAAATTGCCAGCATTGTGGAGTTCATGTAAATTGGTGAGTCCATACTCAGACCATTTCCTGAAGCCTGTATCCAATTTAGAGGGCACAAAATCATTCATATATCCAATATTTGTAAGTGCTGAAATTGTTTTAGGTAGCCCGAATGTAGATATTATTGTCTTCCATATTTTTAATGTAATTTTGGTCCAGACACCCATACTTATTTTACTTGGATGGACATCTAAGAATGGCAAGGCCTGTATAGGTCTTTCACATAAACTCTTTTCAATATTGAGCCAGCGTGTGTATGATAAGTCCTGAAGCCATATTATTAGCGGTTTTAGTTGCGCAGCCCAAAAGTAGTATCTCAAATTAGGTCGTTTGAGCCCTCCCTTTGCTTTAGATAACTGTAACACTTTTAGTCTAATTCTTGGTCGCTTTCTCTGCCAGATAAATATTGAAATAAGTTTGTCCAATTTGTCAAATGTAGTTTTGGGGATGTCAATAGGTAACATTTGAAACAGATATAGTAATTTAGGCAGCACATTCATACGGACACTCTCAATGCGGCCCAGCAGAGATAGGGGCAATATTGACCATCGGTCTAAGTCCTTACTAATGTTATGAATTAAACTTTTGTAATTGAAATCGTATAGTCTTTCTAATGACAGTGGTATATGAATTCCTAAATATTTGATGCCATTTATTGGCCAATTGAACCCACTCTGCAATTTAGTTGTATCTGAGATGTTGCCGCCTATATCCATGGCCATTGTTTTGTCCACGTTTAATTTGTAGCCCGAGAAGTATCCATAAGTTAAAATGATGTCCTTTAAACATGGTATTGTTGTTACAGGTTTTGTAAGGTACAGCAATACATCGTCAGCATACATTGAGATTTTATGCTGTTCTCCATTTATCGTAACTCCCCTAATATTATCATTATCCCTAATCAGCTGTGCTAATGGTTCAATACTGATATCAAATAACAGAGGAGATAGTGAACAACCTTGTCTACATCCACGTTCCAGAGTGAAACGGTCTGAGAGAAATCCATTCACCTTAACTGCGGATTGTGGATCCGAATACAAGGTTTGTATCCACTTGATGAAGTTCGGGCCAAATTGGAATCGTTTCAGAGTTTGAATAAGGTATTGCCAGGATACTCGGTCAAATGCTTTCATGGCATCTAGGGATAATATCATTGACTCCTCTTCTTTAACTTTTGGGTGTGTCATTAAATTGAATAACCTTCTGATGTTGTCTCCATAGTATCTCCCCTTTATAAACCCTGTCTGATCGGGATGGATAATTTCTGTAGTCATTTTATTGACACGTCTTGCCAGAATAGCAGTTAGGATTCGTAGATCTGTATTCAATAATGAGATAGGTCTGTATGATTGGCATTTGGTGGGATCTTTGCCATCTTTATGTATCACTACTATAGTAGCCTCTCTCCAAGAGGGGGCCATGGTTCCAGATTTTAATGCATGATGGTAAGCGTCTAGCAATAAAGGTGATATACTCTCTATGAAAACTTTATAAAATTCGTTAATATACCCATCCGGGCCAGGGCTTTTATTACTTTTCAGTGTGGAGATTATCTGACGTATTTCCAGGTCCTTAATTGGCTCATCCAGTTCTCTTGCCATAGATTCAGGTAACTCTTTCAATTTGATGTCTTTTAAAAATTGTGCCAATTCCTCATCATTTGTGCAGGTGTCTGTATTTTTGTATAGATTCTTGTAAAATTCTGCGAAGGACTTGGATATTTCATCCGGCTTTGTGAGAGTTGAATTATTTTCCTTTAATTTCTGTACTATGTTTGATGATTGTTGTTTTTTAAGTCTTAATGCTAATAGCCTACTTGCCCTATTGCCCTTTTCGTAGTATTTTTGGTTAGTGAATCTTAAATTGCCCTCTATTTTTTCATTAATTAAGCTGTTTAGGTCTCTGCGTGCTTCTTTCAAATTATTTAATAAGCTTGAGGTTGAGTTTCTTTTGTGTTGCTGTTCAAGCTGCCTTATTTTGTCTTCTAGCTCTCGCTGTTTTTCTTCCCTTTTTCTTTTTCTGGCACTTGTAAAAGAAATGATTCGGCCTCTAATATATGCCTTTGCACAGTCCCATAGAGTAAGAGGTGATATTTCAGGTGAAGTATTAGTGTCAAGATAATTTTTTAGTTCAGTTTTTATAAATGCAATGAATTCTTTATCATTGAGGAGCGACGCATTTAATCGCCATTGTTTAGTTGCTGGCCTGTTACCAATGTTCCACGACAATACGAGAGGAGCGTGATCGGATAATGTAATTGGGAGGATCTTTATGTCAACTACTCTATAAGATTCTGCCTTGGGAGTAAAAAAGAGGTCTATTCTGGAGTATGAGGAGTGCCTATGCGAAAAAAAGGTAAAGTCTTTGCCTTTAGGGTGTTTGTTTCTCCAAATGTCCACCAGGCCAGATTCTGTCGATAAATGCCTAAGCATATTGCTCATCCTAGAAGTAGAAGTGCTAGACATAGGTTGTCTATCTAAATGTTGGGACATGACGCAATTAAAATCTCCTCCTAACAATAAAATACCAGAGCTATGCTGTAATATTATGGAGAAGATTGTACGAATAAAGCTAGGATCATCCTCGTTTGGAGCATATATATTCATAAGACAAACTTCCACTCCATCAATCAATCCATTTATCATTATAAATCTCCCTGTCGAGTCTTTATGAATTTTGGTTGATGTAAAATTGACCTGTCTGTGTATCAAAATAGCTACACCTCTTTTCCGACCAGATGGGTGTGATGAGTAAAATACCTTATCTGCCCAGGACTTCTTTAATTTTTCGTGTTCCTTATCTGAAAGGTGAGTTTCTTGCAGGAATGCAATCTGGCAACTATTTCTCTTTAACTGATTAATAATTTTCTTTCTCTTGATTGGGCTGTGGAGACCTTTAACATTGTAACTTATTACCTTAAGAGATCCCATATCTCAAAAGCAGGGTCAAATGTAATTGAAATAAAAGAAAGAGTAAAATAATATAAAATACACTGATAAAAAAGTTGTAGAAAATAAAATCAAGCAAATAATAAAGCGGGTGTACAAGTAAAGACTGGAGACTACATGAAAGATATCTAAGAATTACTAAGATAACAGCATTATATGTTTTGTAGCATTTCAACTTTGACAAATTATTCTTATCCTGAAAGAGTATGTGGATGGAAAAGTTCACTGTTGCTCTTCTTAGATCCCTGGGGAACATGGGAATCAACACAAACAGAGCTGAACATAGAACTACAATAGCCGAGAACACGGCTGACATAAGTGTCCGGTTGGTCCTGTGGGGCACAGTTTCAGGCTGCATCTCGAACTTGCAGCTGTGCGAACAGTCAGAGTTCGCTTTGGTTTGGGCAGAAGCCAAACTATAGGCTATTCAGTCAGTAGATGTGCACATCGAGCTGCCCCAGAACCTCATATAAAATAAAGACATCTTGAACTCAATAACTTAAATTTCAAATGTAACTGTAGTAATTACTTTAGCCAAAACGGCAGGCAGCCATGTACTTTTAAGTATGCTGATAATCTCTCACTTATTCGTTACTTACACAATGTGCAGGTGACAATCCCTCATTCAAACAGCTGGCGTAATAGATCGCATATTCATAATCAAATTGCCATAAAGGTCGCGGATTTAGCGTATCAGACTTTTTTTTTTTTTTTTCTCTTTTTCTCAAACCTGATGACAGTAAGGGATACTGTCGCTTAGTGCTCCGGTCCATCAGCTGGAAGGATGTGTTTCTTTATATAGTCCATTGCCTTAGTAGCATCCGCGAACTCCCGCTCATCGTTGTTGTTGGTGATGCGGAGCCTGGCCGGATACAGCAGGCCGTAGCGGACCCCAGGTTTCCCCTGAAGCATCTTCCTGGCGGGTGTAAACGCTGCCCGGGCTCTGGCGACATTCGCGGTGTAGTCCGGGAATATAGCGATCGGGTTTCCCTTGTAGTTGAGTTGGCCGCCTCGGTCTCTGGCTTTCCTTAGAATATCCAAGGCATCTCCCTCGTTGTGTAGCTTCGCAATAATTACACGGGGCTTGTCTCCGGGTCTCCTTTGTGTCAGGCTGCGGTGTGAGCGTTGGATTAGTACCTCTCTGTCCAGGTGTAACACCTCTTTGAGAAGTTTGGAGACCGCGGTGGGAGAGCTCGACCCCGGTTCTTCAGTCACTCCCGTGATGCGAATGTTTCCCCTCCTCATCCTGCCCTCCATGTCCTCACATTTTTCTTTTAAATCTTCGACTTGCTTCTTGAGGTCCGATACCGTAGTTTGCACCGATACAACTTCATCCGACCACGCTGACAATCCATCCTCGACGGCCTTCACATTAGCTTGCGCCTGCTCAACCTCTGTGCGGATAGCTGCTGTGTTTTTAGCTATCTCAGTTTTCACATCAATCATTTCTTTCTTCAGCGATTCAAAATCATTCGCCAGCGCATTCTTCAATTCTTCTCTGATAACTGACGATATTTCTTTTCTCAATGAGGAAAGGATGTCGGCTTTGATTGTTGCGGTATTCATGCTTGTATTTACTCCAGGTACAGGTGGGGTCAAGGCGGATTTATCTGGACTTTTAGCCGAGGAGGTTTGGGGCCTTGTGTTGGCCCGTGCTTCGTAGTTGTATTTCCGGAGATTTGCTGCCATTGGCGTCGGTTCTTCTTCACTGATTTTGCCGGGTAGTGTTGATTATACAGTTACCACATTTAATTTGTATTTTCGAGCATAGATGTCAAATAATATATCTTTGTAATTGAGATTCTGGAGGAGCTCACAAAAGTGCGACTTACTCCATTGCGGCTCGCTAGCGCCCCCCAACAAATTCCTTTCTGAGCCAGATTTGACAGCACTGGCACTTCACTATCGCATTGACCTTAAGTCAGAAGAGGTGGTGATAGCCAGAAATTTTTTAAGGCGCAGAAGAGAGGGTGGTGGTGATGTTGGGAACATGCTTGCAGTATATACCCTGCTAGATGCAGAAATGTTCCCCTCTCTCAAGGCAACTATTCAGGCTGCAATAACCATACCAGTCAGCAGCTGCAGTTGCGAAAGGTCCTTCAGTGCTTTAAGACGTCTCCATACCTGGCTCAGAAGGACCATGGAGCACAAGACACTCCATCACCTAGCAGTGATGTCTGTTGAGAGTGACGTTTTGGAGAAAATAGATCCTGAACGAGTGATTGATAGATTTGCCTCCTTGAAAGTGAGGCGACATAGTGTAGTGCTCCCAAAATAGTGGTCTGTCTCCAATAGTATTAGTCTAGTACAGATTGTACTTGTTTTGTTGTATTTTTGTATGTTGATACAATATTCCAATATTAATTAAACAATATGTTTTTGAAATTCGCATTTTACTTTGTCTTCAATTTTTTTTTATCCATTTTCCATATATACCATATATAGTGTACTTTGAAAACCAATGTGTTTCAGTAACTGTGTAAATACAAAGAAAATGGGCAAATATGGTCATTTCTGAGATTCTGTCGACCAATCAACGGACGTCGTTTTAGCTCGTTTTAGAAAGAAATTGAATACCTCAAATTTGTTATTACAGTATTGACCTCCCTTCATCCAAACAGTCTTTTTTTCTTTCATCACTTTAGTGGCTCGGAACTGCATTATTTAGCTCACACTGCCATATATTGGCTTAGACATGCAACAGCATAATAACTAAGAAAATAATGGTCACAGAATCTTGGACAGGACAAAAGAAAAATCATGGATAATATAATACTACATTTACAACAGTGTTGTCTATAACTCAGATAAAAAGATTAAGTTATAAACAATTTATTTAGAGACTAGCCAACATGTGTTTGATCCTTTCCTCTGGGATGAAATACTTATTGGTATTATGAGTTTAACTGAGGTTAAATTGTTACAAAACGTCTGTGCTTTTCTGACAATAAACAGGCAGACTGTTCAAAAATATACAATGTGTTGGAGTGATAGATAAATAGATAGATTTATCCCCCACCAGATTCAATTTAGGATCTCAGGAAATCACATCTACGATATTCAAAATCCAAAATCCTTTATATACTTCAAATACCCCTGTGGCTTCCTTGGGGCTGAGCCCACCCAAAAGTCAGAACCTAGAATCGCCCCTGGTTACCATACCGAAATACTTTAACAAATAAAGTGAGTTCAAAGCGATCCCGATTAGACTACTTTCTTCAAGAACGCAACAACCCTACAGAGACTTTTGTGTTGTGTAGGTCCATCTCCACGTGTCAGAGCATGTTTTAGCTGAATTCTTTCCAGCTATTTTCGGAGGGAATTTCCGACACCTCTCAGGATAGGGTTATCCCTTTAAGATCTACCTTTGAGTAAATCAGAGAGAACACTTCCTGTGTTATAGTGCATGTTCACCTATAATCTCTCCCTCCCGATCAACTGTCTCTTAACTGTGCGTTCATACCAAAAGCTGTAACCCCTACTGACAATGTTGTGCCTGAACGCGTTCACTGAACGAAAGTTCATGAACTCGTTCATATTTTGGGCGAACGTGAACTGAACGTACTGTATTACTGCCTGATGAACGTTACTGTGAACTCGTTCATTCTGGTGTCTGTGAACGGCACGCTCACTCGGTTTAACTTCGTTCAATGGGGGGGTTATTTCTCTATCAACATGGCGGATGCGCGCGCAGATTGCCGTGTTGTTTGACCGGTTGCCATGGTAATCTCCGTGCGGTTCATTTGCAGTTGAGGTGTTGCCAGCTTGCTGTTACATTAAACTGTAATCAGAAAAGGTGGTTATATGCTATAGACCCTATAGTATCTGTCATATAAAGGCTGGGACGAATTTCATATTATAAATATGTACACTTTATTTTGAAAGTATAGACCAGCGCGATTCCCATTGAAACGAATGGCGCGGTGATTATTCTTCAAAACGAGAGCTGTTAAATTGTGGAAAATGAATTAAACTGTAATCAGACAAAGCGGTTATATGCTATAGACCCTAGAGTATTTGTGGTATAAAGGCTCAGACGAATTTCGAATTATAAATATGTACAATCCATAACGTTAGCTCTCTGGCTCATAGCTCAGCGGAGTAGAATACCTCCTAGAATCATTGCTTGTTGGCCGGAAACGGAAAGGGGGGCTGTTCATGTTTGGTTGTAGTCTTTTCGCTCGGTTCTCCGTCTCATCAGTAGGGCTAGAACCGAGCGAAAAGACTACAATCAAACGTGAACACCCCCCCTTTCCGTTTCCGCCAACGAGCAATGAGTCTTCCAACAGAAATCAATGGGATTTACAAAATGCGCTAAATGTGCAATAAAACACGATAGAAACTGTATTTCGCTACGATACTTGATTCAACCACTCTATATCATCCTAGACAAACCACAAAGGGGGCTCAATGTTCAAAATACCGGAAAAAATGAAAAGCTCACAGCAACATATTGAAAAAAAGAACTATGAACTAGTTCATTTCTTGGAACTGTGAACTTAGTTCAAAATTTTGAATTATGAACGTTTAACTGAACTAGTTCATTTTAAAATTTGTGAACTGAACTTTGAACTAGTTCACGAAGAAAGTGAACTTTCCCAACACTGCCTACTGAACCTGAGAAGTTGATCAAACAAACTCATCCTGTTCCCATCACCCTCACTGCCAGACCTCTGTCTCATTGTTATTGAGGTATTGATCAGGACGCATTTTGGGGGGTTGGGATTAGCATTAAATGGCTTTCTTTCATACAGTTTTTTGATTGTTTTAATTTTAACACAAAAGGCATTGTTTTGACAGAGGTCAGAGTTTAAGAAAAATATATTAATCAAGCATGAAATTGTTGATCATTAAGGCAGTAGGCTTATACTAACACTGTATGTTTGTTTTGTCTTTTTCTTTTCATGTTTTGTATTGGAAGGTTATCAACTTGCCAAACTTCTGAAAACTCCAGCTGAATGAACTGAATTAAATGAAAAAACAGCTGTGAACTTGGAATTTAAAAAAAAAAAAAGTTTTTAAAAAGAACTCGACAGGCGTAAGGCAGAATTACTTCCCTCCAAAATGCAATGCAATTTTCACGTCACTTTCTCACACATAGGCTATCATATTAGAATTATATTTTAAATCTTAAATCTAAATTGTTTATCTTAATTTAAATCTTATAGCCTAAAGAAATCAAAATCTTACATCGAAATGCCAAATCGTATATAAATCGAAATCTTTATGTATAAGTACCTAAATCTAAATGCTTAATCGAACTGCTTAATCTAAATCCTGAAGCAAAGTTTTTGAACAATAATTGTGTAGACCTATGCCTACTCTTCGAATGAAAGAAATACTTAACTTTAATTATTAATATACCTTTCAATACAGAGATAATACAGTATGCAGTTGCCATTTTCATCACAATATCAAAATACGTATCTTATATATATATATATATATATATATATGATTTCAAAATATCATTTCCTAATAGTAATTATTATTTTCTTTCACGGGATAGAGCCATGAGATATGAAGGTACGAGGATACTCAAATACGATTACATAATTCATACCTGGTCGCTTCCTTTCTGGCTCCTCCCAAGTTTCCTCCCTTCTGGTTGAAGAACACTTTCTAGATAATTTGTTATGGTATATAAACAACACCCACCAGCCGATGTTGGAAGCAGTTAGAGTGTCACCTTACGGAGAGAAGGCATGGCCGGCGGGGTAAGGAGTGCAAAGCTGGGGTTTCTAGCATGGCTGTGTTTCTCCACACTGGGAGAAACCCTTGGGGCGAAAGTACTAGTGGTTCCCGTGGATGGGAGCCACTGGCTCAGCATGAAACTCCTGGTGAAGGATCTTATCGTCCGGGGCCACGACGTGGTTCTCCTGGAGCCTGAGACCACCGCGTTAGGCAAGGGATTGGTCGGCTGCAGGAATGAGATCTACCCGGTTTCCTACACGAAGGAGGAATTGGGAAAGGTATTAAAACAACTCCAAGAGAACATCTTCATCAAGCTGCCCAAGATCACCGAAGCGTTTGTCAATGTGCAGAGATTGATCGACTACACCTCCATCCACGTGAAGGGGTGCGAGAATCTGCTGTACAACCAGGAGGTGATGGGCCGTCTGCGCCTGGAGGGATTCGATGTCGTGCTCACGGACCCGTTCCTGCCTTGCGGCTCTATCCTAGCCGAGACTCTTTCCGTCCCAGTCGTGTATTTTCTGCGTGGACTCCCGTGTGGTTTGGACGACATTGGCACGCAGTGTCCCTCGCCTCCTTCCTACGTCCCGCGCTTCTACTCCGGTCACTCGGACACCATGACCTTTCCTCAGAGGGTTAAAAACATGGTCATGTATGGGATTGAATCTGTGAGCTGCCGCATCATGTATGCGAGCTTTGATGAGCTGGCCAGCAGGTATTTGGAAAAGGACATCAGCTATAAGGACCTCGTCCGCCAAGGTGCCATCTGGCTGCTCCGATATGACTTTGCTTTCCTCTTTCCAAAACCCATGATGCCCAACATGGTTCTTATTGGAGGCATCAACTGCGCAAAGCCATCTCCTCTGTCAGCGGTGAGTGAAATATATTAAGCAATAAATAAAGGTATATTTTGTTTATTTTTACTTCAAATGAATATAAATGAATAGGCTACTTATTTTATTAAATCACCACTTAACTGAAGAATAGACGGTTGCGGTGTTTCTATATAGATATATATGGAATATGCACGAACAGTGTAAAACTGTGCACACTTTGCTCCAGTTTGCTTATACACACGCATGCGGATTTAAACATAGGTCTACATATTATCATTGAGTTCCACTTTGTGTAGCGTTATGCAATGCAGCACGTAGGCCTACTTTGCGCTATGGGTATTAATATCTATTGGACTTTGACCAATTAGGCCTTCCCTCTATGTACTCAACCGTTCGGAGGTTAAGTTAACGGTACCTAATATCCTAAACTGAAAATCCATACAGTAGTTTAGAGTTTAGCTTTCCTCAACCTTTTTCTTAGACCAGGCTGTGCAAGTTAGCCTATGGTTGCATAATAACCTACTACACAACATGTACAAGTATTTAGTGTGGAGCAGGAAAAAAACACGAGAGCTTTTATCTGCTGATGGAGTTTGCGCGATAACACTAACAGGACATCATCATGGCGGAACGTTCCAGAGTGAAATCTGAGACAAGGAGGCCCGCCCCTCTAGCTAGGGACTTTGGACATTGTTTGTTTGGATAAGCATTCTTCCTGCACTGAAAACAATGGTTGTAGGCCTGTTGATTTGACCTCTGCACTTTGGGTTTAATAGCTGATGTGTCCTAATATAACAATTAATGTTTACTAGTCCCTTGTTATTTCCATCTTTGTACTATAACTGCTTGAAGATAAGCCTTGTGAAGGGACACATTTGATAAGGCTTTTGTTAACAAGGCATGAATGTTGTAACTAAAATTTGTAAAAACCTTTAATTATTTAACAAAGTACAAGTCTCAGATTGTGTGTATGTGTGTACTGTTATAGGGGAACACATTTGACCATTAGAAAGTAGATCTATTTCTATTCCTAAAAGTAAATATTTTTTATAGCTTACATCTGTTTTGCGTTGGACAAGAGAGCACCTGAGTTGTTTTCTGGTCTTTTCCCCGGGTCGCAAAGTTATGACATCACAATAACGTAATTGGTCAGTTGGTTGGAATGATAGTTCTGGAACAACATTAGTTATGGTGTTAGAGGAACAGCCCCAACACGGCAACATCATATCAGGCGACTAAAAGTATGTTATTAATGGAGAATATGCGTGTCCTTCCTTAACCATACTCTTATTTTTTTCTAACAGGACTTTGTAGATGGGTGGAGTTTGGAGGAGTTTGTAGATGGATCCGGTGATGACGGTTTCATCGTTTTCACGCTAGGCTCCATGGTGGACAAAATGCCTGCAGATATGACAATAGCATTCTTAGATGCCTTCAAGAAAATTCCTCAACGGGTAAGATAAGGAGCTGAGAACAGCTGTGCTATGAACTCCCCCCCCCTCTTGGTTTTCTGTTTCAGTGAAGGCCCACAGATTACCTCAGAGGTCCTTTTCCCTAAAAAAACTAACCATGATACTAAAATTTACTCTCCCAAATTAAAGCACTTTGTTTGTATCAGCACTAGCTTTTTACTTTTTGTGTTTGTAAGTTTGATAGTGTGGTGTCAACAAATCTACCTTTGTTTTCTCACTCAACATGTGAATTGGTGAGGGATTGGTGGGTTTCATGATGAATTGATGTTGCTTTATGTTTTAGGTGGTTTGGAGGCATACTGGTGTTTTACCAGAAGACGTGCCAGAGAATGTAAAAATAATGAAGTGGCTACCTCAAAATGATCTCCTAGGTACGTACATATTTCATTTGAATATTTAGAAATCGTATTATTATTATTATTATTATTATTATTATTATTATTATTATTATATTTGCAATACTTACTGATATAGGTGTATAGATTTGCTTTAAAGTGCAGGATAAAAGTAGGTGAAATAGATAAGCCAGAGCTGTTATAAATGTTGGTATGTTGACATTAGCAATAAGTAAACCCAAAATATTTCCATAAGCACATTAGCCTCGGGTCTTTTCAGGGAGACGACACATTTTTAAATACAGGTATTTTATAATCTTGCAACTACTGTTTTGTTTAAATAAACCAATTGAAACTGCCCCTCTTTGGTCTTTGAAGTGGGCTTCAGTACGTTGTTACCTGACTGCCCTCTTCCCCCTCTCCTGTTTCACTCAGCTCATCCAAAGGCTAAAGTGTTCATCACTCATGGAGGCTCACATGGCATCTATGAGGGCATCTGCCACGGCGTTCCCATGGTGATGATGCCATTGTTTGGGGACCAGCCGGACAACGTTGATTACATGGTGTCCCGTGGAGTGGCAGTCGTGATCAACGCGTTTGACGTTACCACAGAAAAAGTGCTGGAGGCCATTAACAAAGTCGTCAATGATACAAGGTACGGGAGACTATTAAATCCTTTCTGTTTTCTGATAATAAGAGGTAAGAAACATAGAAAGGATAAAGGGGGGGGGGGTATCATAAATAGATGATCTCCAAAAAAGGGTTTATAAGGGAAGGATGGGTCAAACCTTTCATCACAAATCAGATTGTAGTGCAACGATATCTTGTATTAGTATTTTACATTTGAAAACATAAGAAACTAAAACAACAAACATAATCCTTCTGCCCAACTCAGCCCATTTCCTTGCTGGCAATCATAAATAGTTAACATCACTTTTCTTGATACATTTCTACAAATGTGTATCATAATATTTATTCTAAAACAAAAAATAAATGAATAAATAAGCTAAACATGGCACGCAATCTATGAAATGCATAGAAGGGATAGAGTCTGAATCATGAATTACTATATGTAGTTAGTTCAAAAAGGCTTCCCAAACTTTGCAAAAAAATGAGTGCTCGTCCTTCAAAATAAGGTCTTCACAAGTAATATGGTGACAACCTTTCCCTAAACTCTGTTCCAGCAGACGTAGAATGAAAATAAGTACAATTTATACAACAAGTATTTAGTCTCATCTGTCATCAGGGAGATAATGTATACAAAAATGTATTTTTGTATTATGAGAGAATACGGAGGCACCTTCCTTCTTGACTGTATAGATTTGTTCAATTAGAGGCTAATTGAAAGGGGGCCGAAGTAGATGTACCATCACTGACGCACTCAGATAAAGGGTCCGTAAAGCCCTCAGTAGAAATACCGTTCGGAAAGCTTCATGCACTCCATTACGAGTATTCGTTACGAATATCTCCGTAACGAAACAAGAACAAGACGTGACTCAGCCCCTTTTAGTTTTGGAACTATTTCCCTTTTAGCAAAACAATATTTATTTTGGTTTCACTATTTGAAGGATTCAACTGCCTTTCAACCATCCCCTCTCCTCCAACTCCCCCATCCTCTAGTTACAAAGAGAAGATGGTGAATCTCATGTCGGTGCACCAGGATCATGCCGTCAAGCCCCTGGACCTGGCCGTGTTCTGGACCGAGTTCGTCATAAGACACAAGGGGGCCGGTCACCTTCGGCCCGCAGCCCACAACCTCAACTGGATTCAGTATCACAGCCTGGACACTCTTTGCTTTCTGGCTGCTGTCCTCATGACTATGGCCTTCCTGGGCCTCAAATGTTGCTGTTTCTGCGCCCGCAGGTGTGGCGTGCGAGTGGCAAAGAAGGAGAAGGTGTTGTAGATCTCTGCATCTATTGTCTCCTTTGAAAGAGACAGTATGAGATCAACAGGAAGTACTGTTAAAGATCTGCCCCCAGATCTGGGTGATCATAACCGTCTACCTGAGTGTACAAAGAATGCTTGTAACAACTTTTTCCCTAATTTAATAATTATGTATAAGTTTCCCATATGGCCTGGAGTGAACTCAACAAAGGGGTTAGGCTCAGTAACTTCTGGTCACAGCTGCCTATCAAACTGTATTGTAATATGTCATATTTAATAATTAATTACATCAGTTAATGCAGTTATAAGCATTAACAAAAAATGTACTGAAAAATTATTTACAGTAACTAATCGATTACTTAGGTATTAATTTACACATAATTTAATAAGGTTAGGGTTAGCCCCCTAATTGGTAAATTATTGTACCCTTATTGTAAATTACTTTTTGACAGAATGTACAGATTCTGCTGAACATTTTCGTGGGAATGCATTTGTGGTAGGCAGGCACATTCCGGCGAATTAGGCAGAATTAAGTGATATAGAGAAATTACATTGGTAAGGGATGTGAGCTTTATACTCACATTTTATGTGAGTATAAATAATTCTTTAGATTTTATAATAACATTTTATAAAATCGACTTTCAAAATGTTATGTGTTGGTCTGAAGTTATTAAATTATCACAGGACACATGCTTTGCACCATTTTTGTCAATGGTTTTGAATAATTAGGTTTGTTATTTGCGCTTTCAGAACCAAGTAACTGTTCCACAACACACTCATTGTACCGACAATACCTCAACCGCATCATATGGCTATGGTATATTAAGATTACTCATGAACAAATCGTTTTTGATATGGAAATTAACTACATGGCAGGAAAAGTAAGTGAAAAGTTGACTAATCACTGTCTTCTTTTTCGCTGGAATCAATTACTGGTTGTTTGTATAATTGTATTCCTACTAAGGGATGGGCCAACATGCTTTCCCTAACACATATGACCTGCCTGGGGTCTTTGAGACCTTGTTTAAAAAGGGCGTCATAGGACTTTAATAACCCTACAAATGTGTCAAGAGCAGGCCTGGGGGGGGGTCTGTGGCTGTGGTGTCAAGCGGCCACTGGGCCCAGCTACCACTAGTAGCCCTCTTTTTTCTTGGCTCATGATAGGCCTCTGATCTTTGAAAGCCCCAAACAAAAAATCGCATTGTCTTGGGCCTACGCCGATCGGGGGGCCTACCATGGGCCTACCGTCGTAGGCCCATGGTAAACACCTAATTGGTAACTTTGAAATGTGGAACAGGTGTTATACGTTTAGTCTGGAAGGTGTGGTTGACGTAGGGGGATAGGCACATAAGCACGGGAAAGAGAGGACACCTAATTGTTCAGTCTGAAAGGGGTTCACGTGGGGTGGAGTGTGTGTGTGTGTGTGTGTATGTGTGTGCGTGTATGTGTGTGCGTGTGCATGTAGGTCTGTATGTGAGTGAAAGTGCGTGTGTGTGTGTGCGTGTAGGTGTGCGTGTGCGTGGAGGTGTGTGTGTGTGCGTGTGGTGGTGGTGGTGGATTTGTGGTTGTGTACTATCTGATGGATGAACACAATCTAGGGTCACCCATTCATTTCATATGGCGGTCATTTTGAGAGACGCCGAGATCGTTTATTGGCCTGTGGCATGTGCCACCGCGACCACTGACATACCATGGCATATGCCGTTCAGGAACGGCATATGCCATTCTGCTATTGATTGACTAAACACTTAGTCAATCAATAAAGCAGTAGGGCCGAGATCGTTTATTGGCCTGTGGCATGTGCCACCGCGACCACTGACATACCATGGCATATGCCGTTCAGGAACGGCATATGCCATTCAGGAACGGCATATGCCGTTTAGGAACGGTAACTGCCGTTCAGGTGGAACGGCATATGCCGTCCAGGAACGGTAAATGCCGTCCAGGAACGGTAAATGCCGTTCTGGAACGGTAAATGCCGTTCGGGTGGAACGGCATATGCCGTTCCCAACAATGGTATATGACACCAGCCTCCTCCATATCATTTCAAGACAAGTATTGCCGTAAATGTAAAGCTATATATATGTGGTCTTTATCGACACTATATCACAACATAACGCCGTAAATAAAGGGATTTATACATTTCTCGTGTCCGTTCTGTTGTTAGTATATGTGCGATCTGTTAGTTGTTGCTTTTGAAATGACATGCTTTTGAAAACAGCCGGACTTGCTCCGGTGACGGTAGTTAGCCTAACCACCTAAACAGGTTTGACTAATCAATAACAGAGATTTAGAGCCTGGCACTTATCTGGCACTTGCCGTTCCACCCGAACGGCATGTACCGTTCTAGAACGGCATGTGCCGTTCCTAAACGGCATGCCGTTCCACCTGAACGGCAGTTACCGATCCTAAATGGCATATGCCGTTCCTGAACGGCATATGCCATGGTATGTCAGTGGTCGCGGTGGCACATGCCACAGGCCAATAAACGATCTCGGCCCTACTGTTAATTAGTGCGTGAACAGACCCTCAGATGTGTCACTATGATAGTCATAAGTTTATTTGACACATTTGACCTCACATCATCACATGGACTGTATGCAAGTCGAGGATAATGCACAATTTACGCCACATGAAACATTAATCTGTTTAATGCAAAAATTATCAGTTCATTTCAAGGTTAAATGTGACAGCCCATGTGAAGTATCCACATGTCTTCATGAAGAGCCCATCCTTTATGCAGTGGATTAAGGGGGTGATGAAAAAAAGGGACTAGGTCACACACCTTAACCTTTTGAAAAGTATCCCAGCATTTATTTTTCTTTCTGTAATTATTGCTAGTGTGTAAATTCAATTGTTCATTGACTTGCTTTTCATTTTACCACTTTTACTGTGGATTTGAAGACCCCAAGTATCCACGTTTTCATGAGTAACTGCTCCTTTATGCCCTGTATTAAGGATTTGAACATGCATAAAAGGCACTAGGTTACCCTAGGTTAGAAATGGCAGTACAGTCTAACTGGACAGCCTAAAACGACCACTACTGATTGGTCTGAATGGGTAACAATATACTGTGACTACTATGACCTGGCTACTTCATGGGGTCTCTGAGGCCTTGTGTTGGTGACCTCTGTGTGGAAACACCTTTCAGAAGGTGCATATAAGGTAGATCATAGTGCATAAGATCATATAAAAACAATAAAAATCGAGTCATTATACATTGGTGATATAAACACAATCAAATTAGACAATCTTTATTGAAAACATCATTTATTGAGTTGCTATTCATTTTACGCACTATGAACCACTGGAAATAATGATTGCCTCTGTACACCATTGTGATAGTTGCAGTTTCATATTTACAAGCAATGGAGTTTGGACACCAGTTTGTGGCTGCACATTCATGTGTTCTGGTGGACCAACCTAAACCTTTCAGCTTTCACCGCTAGACGAAACCCCCTGCCCAGTCTGCAGGGAGGCAGTAGATGTGCCGTGTCAGTCATAGTGCAAGCTTTTAAAGTTAAAACGTTTCCGGTCTGTAAAACCTGTCATCTGCCAAAATAAAACAAAGAGTTTGAATCATCTTAATACATAAAAGATTAGTCCATATTGTATCATTTTATTGGATATGTTGTGCAGAAGCAAGTTGAGGGCATTAACCAAACGTACCTGACTCGGGTCTCTTGTAAAGTATCTCTTCTCAACCACCTGGTAAAGAGTAAGTTAATAGCCATTAACTTACAGTGTTGAGCCACAGTCTACAACATGTGACACAATGTTGAATGAATGTGAAAGTAAAGTAAACTGTATTGGTCCATCTTATGAAAGCCATAGAGCTCGTCACAGTAGTGTACAAACGTAATGATAAAAATATGGGTTTGATCAAAGATTTAGCATTTATTTACCAATGACCTTATTTTAATGCGACAAGCTTAATTTTTCAGTAGCAGGATGAATAAGGGAGGAAATCTCACCTTGTCGAAGAACCGGCTTAGCTTGACAGCGTTGGACGTGCCAGCAGCAAGGTACCGCGGGTTGGTGCAGTCCTGACACACAAGAAGATCTCACTTTAGGGTGAACTACAAACTACAATGGAACTAGTAAGTCACAAACCCCCAGAAAATAGTATTTCTATGCATGTTATAAACCCTAAACCTAAATGTAATAACTTACATTTCCATTTGTACTTGATGTGTTCCTTTCCAAGTGACCTTTTGGAGCTGAGTAGCCATCTGTCAATGTTCCCCTTCTACCCCACAACCATTGTTGTAAAATCCAAAAAACCTCTGTTCCAGTCCCATTTTAGGACTCTTGGAATCACCAAAAAGTGAGGAACAGAAGACAATAAACAAACAGCTGTAGCACCCCTCTTGTTTCAGGTCATGCGGGCGACCTACCAGGTTGATCTCCTCTGCGTTGAAGTCCTCAGACAAGAAGGCGGTCCGGTTCAAGACGTCGCTGCGCTTGTTCTCCGGGATCTGGTCAAATTTGGTGCCGATCAGCAGCAGAGGCACTGGGTTCTCAGCAAACTGCTCTCGGTCATAATCACTGCTGATGGTGGTGGGAGTACACAGGAATCAAAGTTTAAGTATCTGCTGTTTTAGGTACTGTACTGTCTGTTGCTTTGAACCTAAGCCCAGCTATGCACTGGTACTTTATCTGCGGTTTAATTTGTGTTACCCGTTAGAGACGATGACCCCTGTTGGTGAGGAGTCCTTGTTAAGGGCCTCCAGTGACCATCGGTAGAGGTTCTGGGAGGATTTCTTGTTGGTCAAGTCGTGTACTAAAATAATACCTGAGGGAAAACATGCAAAAGCCTTTATATGGTGCTAGGAAGAAATCATGAAATTGGATATTATACTGATTTGAATTATTATTCTCCTTACTAGTACGAATGTCACTAGCATGAATTCTATTTTGATCAGTGATTTTTTTTAATAACACATTAATAACAGACATTTCCTTTACCATTAACTGAATTGTAGAAGACTGCTCGGGTGCTCTTGATACTGCTAACACAGCCAACCGAGCCTCCCACATCCCACAGCTCAATGTAGTATGTTTTCTCTTCTGGGGTCCCCTCTTTGTAGTCATGAATCTGGAAACGAATAGAAAAGGTAAGCAGAACTGTTTGTACTCATTGAGAAGGCAATTGTAAGGCATATAGATGTATCATACATTTTCATCAACAACCGAGACAGCTGTGTCATAGGTCTATCCAATTGCTTCTAGAGGCATTTTGATCCGCGCCCGTTGATAACGCCACTCGGAAATCGACAATGAACTGAGAGGTTCCGGACAATACGTTTGCAAATTTGTCTGGGGATGTCAGGCTTGTAATCTACAGTATATGGGTATCACTGACATTAGCCAAGTCTTACCCGAACGTCCAGGGAGCAGCCTACAGTCCAGGACGGGTTTCCTAAAACCTGGTTCTGACATAGGAGATGAACCAGTGAAGATTTCCCACAACCTGCAACAGACATACGTGTGTTAACTGCCGAACAACGAGATAGAAGGCAATTACAAATTGCACGAACGAGAATGACAAGTTGTCAACATGGTATTGATGCTACTGCTTGCTAGAAACTGGACGTTGCACCCATCAACTATCCCGACATCTCAAACACATAGTCAAACTAAGGCGTATTTGCCATCGCAATCATCGCCAAAACCTTATAAAAGCTTAAAAATATCAAACGCAGTATTGTACTAACCCGAGTCACCCAACACTAATACTTTGACTCGATCAAGAGATGCCATGTTTGACAATGTATAAAGTGGAACACCAGCTCCCGGAAGAGCCCCCGATAATCCCGCCTTCCAAATATAAGCCTTAGAGTCCATTGGTTCTAAACAACTACTTCCGTAGAGGCGGGTCCAGTACACGCTTCTCCGGTTGGTCGTTGAAACTCAAAGTGACACGGTAGCCAATCGTAAACGAGAACCTCTTTTGTTTACGCCGGTTATTTCCTGGTTTGCTTCCAGCAGCACCAGCCAGTAGCATCACGATGTTAGCCACATGAGTCCCCATGTCCACGGTATGTGCGGTCCTCTACTCATTTATCAACATAACGGAACATGTTCCACTTTTATAAACTCACCAGCTTTACTCCCTGATCATCTGAGCTACTCGGTGGGTCTACCAGAACACTTTTATGGCTCAATGACGTAATTTAGCAAGTTAGCACGATGCATTTCTTGAGGTAACGTTTTAGCATCGTTATTGTTATGTTCCAATCGTCCCAGTGACTAAATAACCTTTGTTACTTGTTTAATGCTTGTGACACTATCGTGGTCCCTGTTTTATGTTTCAGAGGTGTGATCTACATGATGCATGATCAGGATTTCTGCTCACTATTAAATCTCTAAAGAGTTCTCCCACATGGATTCCTCGTGCAGATAAACACCATTCCCATGCTTGTCAGATCTTACTTAATCCTTTCCAACTATTGGTTGGTCACAGTTTGATCCCATATAAACTGACCAGGAAAGCTCCACACAGCCACAGTACCACCTATCAACGGCAGATAGTCGGGACTCTACAGAGTAGAAGATGACTGAACCAGAGTTATTGACCGAAGTCCCCGCGGCTCTGAAGCGCCTGGCCAAGCAGGTGGTGCGGGGTTTCTACGGGATGGATCACGCCCTCGCCTTGGACGTCCTGATCCGCAACCCCTGTGTGCGGGAGGAGGACATGCTGGAGCTGCTCAAGTTCGACCGCAAGCAGCTGCGCTCGGTGCTCAACACGTTGAAGGGCGACAAGTTTGTCAAGTGCAGAATGAGGGTGGAGACGGCCCCGGACGGCAAGACAACGCGCCACAACTACTATTTCATCAACTACAGGTTTTTTTTTAATACCCTGAAAGAGGCATGCGTTCTCATAACGAAGCTGTTGTTGTGATGTCCCTGCTTTTACTATCGTTATCCATACGATACTATCTCCCTCCATCTACTATCTCCACTATTGGTTCCCAACCCTTGACTTTAGGTGTACCACTAAATTGACATCAAGACCTTTTGCCAGACCACCTCCAAGGCAAACGATTATAAATGGTTAATAATACATGCAATAGCTGAATAAATGGTACCAGTGTCCCCTTTATACACAATTGTTACTGCAATAAGGCCTTGGCCAGTGGGAAACAGTTCGAAAGATAAATGCTTGATGCGTGTGTGGCTGTGTGTCTGTCTGTCTGTCTCTCTGTCTCTCTGTCTGTCTGCCTGTCTGTGTTGTTTAAGCCAACACAAATAGACAGAAAACATGACAATGGAAAACATGGTGTAAAGCAGAAAGTGACAATTAAAAAAAAACTAAATAAGCCATCATACTTCATTTATGGAACAATTTTATAATATATTGATATATATTTTTTCTATTATGCGTGTCTTTTTCAAGAATAAAATCCCACGTACCACATGAAAAACACAGATCTAGAGTTTCTACATTCATCACGCCTCAGAGGATGTCAGTGCGTCCCTCAGGTTAACCCTCTTCAAACACTTTGGGCTGTGGTTCCCCATTCGGGGCTGACTGTGATCTGAATAGCACCAACCGTTCTACTGCACATCCATCTCCTCCCAGACTGCTGGTCAACGTGGTCAAGTACAAGCTGGACCACATCCGGCGCCGCATCGAGACGGACGAACGGGACTCCACCAACCGCGCCTCCTTCCGCTGCCCCTGCTGCTTCTCCGTCTTCACGGACCTGGAGGCCAACCAGCTCTTTGACCCCATGACAGGTAAAGAAGGGCCGTGTGGCGGTGGCTAAGTGTGGGGCTTAGGGCCGCGAATAGCTGGGTTTGATCCCTGTGTGCACAGTGGTTCCCGGGGACATCCTGGAGGAAGATGCACAGCCTATTGGCCTTTTTTCTGAATTCTTTGTCAGAATGATGAACGCATCTGGTTAACTACTTTACAGTAACATAACAACGGGGTTGGAAGAGGCGCAGGGAATGGCGTACTGCAATTCTCTTAACTAATTGTTAGTGCCTTGGGTCCCGCCATTCCTTTGCACAAAATGTATGTTTCCCATTACTTGTGTTCACTTCAAAACATCATGAATGACTTCACTGACTTAATTTAAGTCTCATCTATTTTATGATGCCTGCATCATTACATTTTGAATGTTATATTTAGCATGTGCGGAACAGCATTGAAATTCCTTTAATTTCAAACGTAAAATGCATACAGTAACCACTTGCGCTGTAATTGATGTATTACACTTATATTACGCAACTTACGAAAAAATAAAGCCCTTTCTGTGATTATTGAGCAATCACGAAGAAGATCAAAACTGCCCACTGGCCTGCTGTCCTCCTTCCTTCCCAACGTTTGTGTCACATCAGGCTTCTTACCACTAGATGGCAGTCAGTGCTCAAGGTTAATGTCAGCAAGTACACAGACTTAACCCGTGGCAGCTAAAACACACATGACTGGCACAAACATCTGTGCTAGCTTGCAGGTCATGTTTATGGGAATAGCTTTCGCTACAATCGTAGTTGTCTCTTGTCCACTCACCTCCATGTCATGTCGAGACCCTTTTAAATGATTAATGGCAAGAATAGTTCATAAAAAGTTAAAAGCTGCTCCAAGATTTGAGAGCAGTAAAGAGAGAGCAGAAAAGAGGAAGATTCTGAAAACACAACCCCCGCCTCACCTCTGTGTCTCCACCATTGAAAAGTGTTGCATTCACGCAACTATACTGGAACTATGATGGATTTCCTGACCCAATCAGGAAACCGATGTCCTGATTGATCGAAAATGAACTGCGAGTAGTGACAGAGGCAGGACAGATATTAACACAGAGCTTTTCACTCGTTTATCGCTGAGTAATTGCTGTGGCGTTACTTAATTGACACATACTTGCTTATAGCATACTTAAAAAGCTGCGATCACTACTTTTTCATAAGGTGCATAAAGAAATTAAGTTGAGCAACTGTGTGGTTCTCTGTGGGGGGTCTAAGCAGTTAAGCACAGTTAGAATTTTGCCCTGAGCTATTAATTTGTATATTTTGCTTCCAGTGAAACCTGTATATAACCCGACCCACCCTGCATCCACACCCGATAACCATTTCAATAAGGATACACCGGGCACCGGCAGTATGAGCACAGAGCAGGTGCTAGGCATCCCCTCTATGCCCTGAATCATTCCCTGCCATGTATAATTCATTCTGCCTGAGGTTCACTCCTCTTTCGCCTCCTCCCCTTCTCCCCCGGACTTCCTCCGTCCTCTCACATCGACAACAACCGAGGCCAGCTGTAACAGGAAGAGGTTGTGCCTGGGCCGCCCAAGGGCTGTTGCAAATGTGATGGACTATGGGAATGCACGGTGATGAACGGCAAACAATGCATAAGCTCTGAGGTATAGCGCACTGACGGCACTGATGAGGCAGCACGCCAACACCTTCCTGCATTTATGTATGCGGTGCCGATGGACCATGTCTGTTTGAGTTTGCGCTGCGGTCGACGCTGCTGCTTGGCAGTGAGCTGGCTGGTGTTGGTTTTTTAAATAAGAGATGGTTCACCTCAGTGAGTCCAGCCTGATTTAGACATAGTATAGATGAGTCGAATTCTAAACGCAGCAATTTTCACAATTCATTTATACACTTATACTTATGCGCCAATTATAGGATGACTCAATCCGACCATTAATTGTGGGTTACGTCAGTGAAGATCAATGCAGTCAAAACGGTCTTCGTCATCATATATTTATTTTGGTGTTGTATCCATTCGCGTGACGGTGATTGATATATTTAGCCGCCACTTGCCTGCACGCGAAACCAATGTTGCCTAACTGCGTACGGCGTGACTCACTCTCTTGACAGAAGATCTTTTTGTGAGACAGACCTGGGCAGTTCATCCCCACAGGGCTCCAGGTTTGCGTCAGTCTGTTTGCGGAGGGCTTAGTCACGTCACCACGGCCTGCTGGCTCCGGGCGGCTGTATCCAGAGCCTGATGTGACGCACGACCGTCCCGGAAGCCGGGGGCGTCCAGCGAGGCTGCACTTGATCCAGAGATCACCTCCTTGCGTCTGAACACTTTCTTCTTATGGTTCGTTTGAACTAACGTGTGAAGGTCCTGCACCGAAAAACGCCACCACCCCCAACTACATCATTTCGGCAGAAGTTGGCCGACACTGATTCGACATGTACACCAACAAGAAGCATTCATACGCAACGACCACTAACGAGTACGGCACCCTGGCCCAATTGGCCCTATGTGGTGGCTTGTCGGGGCAGTGTGCAAGCCCCTTAACATATGCTCTCTTTTCTCCACGTTTTGTGAAAAGCGATTGCCAAAGGTTTATTTTGATTGTTTACCTGCATTGCGCCTGGGGGTAATATTCCAAATCGCAAAGTGTGGCGCTTTACTGTGTGGGCCAACAAAGTGCACCTGGTCTGTTGATCACCCTCCCCCTCCCCCTCCTGCATACACTTGGCAGGAAACTAAATATTAACGGTGAGGGCGGCTGGCGTTGTTATCCACGGTAACGGAGTAATGAGCCGCACGATGAGTCAGTCTGAAGCTGCAGACAGACAGACAGACGGGGGGGGGGGGGGGACGACGAGCGAGGGTACCGTCGGCCATCAGAGGGCCCGTTGACCAGCCCAATTACGCCGGCAACTGAAGACCCGAGTAAACACGGGCCAGAGCTGTGCCCTGCCTTCGTTTTGCCGCATTCGGCGTCTCTCTTTGTCCCTCCTGTTTGTTTAAAGCACCCATGTTATACCACCAGGTGTGAGTGTGATTAGCCATTACAAGCCGTTTTGAAGATCTGCCTCTTCTGACATCACAAGTCCACCTAGATGTATGACAGATGGATGAGCAACGTCTGCTACAGTCCACTGGGTACATTTATATTTGCATTTAGGGCATTTAGCAGACACTTTTATCCAAAGCGACTTACAATAAGTGCATTTGTTACAATAAGTACATTTGTCATAAGAAGTGAAACAATATATCGCTGTCGGTACTGTAAAGATGTTCATAGAACCAAGTGCAAGTATTACAATCGCTAGGCTAACCCATTCCCCGTGTAAAGCAATGATAGCAGCTAATGTATATGCTACACAATAGGGTAGGCTGGTAGACTGATCTATCCGTCATACATCCAGGTGGAGGACGCCCACTTGTGATGTCAGAAGAGGCAGATTTTCAAAGCGGCTTGAAACGGCTAATCACACTCACATCTGGTGGTATAATATGGGACCCTTAATATCCTCTGCCTGCCGTTCACTCGCTCCTCTGTTTTAATCCCCACCGTCATTCTGGTTGATTCCCTCGGTTCTGTGGATTTCTCTCCACCTCGGCTCTTGGTCTCCCTCTCTTGTTTACCTCTCACATTCTAGCCCTGTCTTCAGAGGTGTTGGCACCTGTCCAGTGTGCACTGCTGCAAAGTAGACTTCACACAACAAGCTGCCAGCGGCTATCTGTTACAGATTCAGGGCACATAACACACAGGCATAAACCAACTCTAACGCAAGGGTGTTGAACCTGTGCTTTGCCTTTTTCATTTGTTTATTTATCTTTTCCATCCCCGAAACAAAAGTCAGGTGTTCGTTTTGTCGCGGTAAAGCCATAGAAGTATTTGTTGGTTTTGGAAGAGGTGGTCTTGTCTGGGATCAGACATGGTTTTCTGAGCAACACTGGGAAGAATAGCCTTCCTGTAGCCTTTTGTTTTCCCTAGTGCCTCATTTAAATTTGTATTTCTTTACTGGGATTCTGAACCTGAATAAACTTATAATAAATCTTTATTAAATATTATAATTGTTTATCTCTGTTCCAGCAGAGAAGCATCATTAAATAAAAAAATGCCCTTCATACAATCAAGGTACTTTGATTGTATTTTTTAGATGCAGTTCAAATTCAATTCAATACTTTTTGTATAGCCCTTAATCACCATTACAGTCTCAAAGGGCTCAACAGGCCAAATATTTATGACACCCCCCTGACCCAAGCCTTCAAATCCTAGGGTGTTTAGTAGTAAAAATCATAGTGCCTCTGTGTATGTTATCGCTGCTAATAATTAAAATCAGCAAAACAGGAAGCCACGTCTTTAAACAGACTAAACAGACTATGAGGCATCGGACGAAGTAGTGTCATTATTGATCCATTTTTTATTGTGATTACCTTCTGCAATCCCTCTGATGCTTATCATGCCTCCCCATAGCTTTGGAACGGGTGCGCTGGATTTCTTCTGTCAAGGTGATGCGCCATGTTTGTCATCGTCCACTAACTCGTGCCGGCTTCAGCTGTTGCTAGGATACCAAGTGTTAGGAATCAGTACTAGTAGAGACACGGGGAGGGTATGCAGATCTCATTGATAACATTAACACAAGGTAAAGTTAAAGCCTTTCAAAGTGCTCAGCGAACGGACGCCAAACTACACTCCACCTTACCGTGATTTCTCTCAGGCACCTTATGTTGTGTGGTCCTCATGGTTTCTGCTCCTTCAATGGATTTATTATGAAAATAACTTTTTGTTTTTGTGTTGCTGGACAGGAGAGGGAAGAAGGACAGGGAAGTGGGTTGAGGGAGAGGGGATGACATGTAGCAAATGAGCACAGGCTGCATGGGTCAATGCAAGGCAGTTTTGCACACATGTGTGACCGACTCACAGCATGAGCCACAATGCTGCCCTCAAGGAATGGGATCTTGTCAGCCTAATATACCCTCCAACGTTTTTGCAGGAGGTCAACATTTCAACATTTCATTTGCAATTTTGGATATTAGACGTCTCAAAAAGTGTGTTTCACTTCACCCGTCTCATCCGTCTGTTTTCATCTGTATCAGTGGCGGTAATGATGTTGCATGCGTTCCTAATCATCCAAGCTAGTGAAGTTTATTTTAGAGAAAGAAGAGTGTAATGTAAAACCAGCTGGAGGTTTGCATGAATGAATAATAATGCGTTGGTTTCCAATTTTGGCGTTCTCTTAGATTCTAGTATAAAGAACCGATGCTGCCAGAGAATCACAAGGTTGCATCACTGAGGGAATTCTCCTCATCTTGCCAGTGCTTCCATAGTCTCAGTACTGGGGATTGGGGCTGTAACTTGCCTTAGACTGGCTCAAATGCTTCCGCTCCTCCAGTCTTCAGACTCTCTTCAGATTTAGGTAAACAAATCCGGTATGTACCACAACACCTCCTCCTCCTTCAAAGGTTTACCTTCTCAAGGTTGTGTTTGGGGGGGGGGGGGGGGGGGGATGTAGCTAGGGTTTTCTAGCTAATCATATACTTAAAGATATTCATCGTTACAAGCAGGTGAGAAGTATCTTCAAATTGTGAAAACAGTTCTAACAGGTGTTGATAATGGGCAGGCAGATTCTGCCTGCAGCAGAAAGATTGAACAAATAGAACAGTATATCTCTGGTCATTGTAGCTTTCTGTTGGCCTGTACTCAACTGTAATGACCAAGGCTTCTTAATGCAAGCCTTGGCAGCGCCAAAGTTTTGAAGGTATCGATGCTGCCAAAACAAATTACTTCACGCAGTTCCGTTGCGCATGCACACGCACACACTCCACACTATTGAGTGAGCACTATTGATTGTTTTTTGGTTTTTGTTTTACGTAAATTAGGTTAGTGTCTGTGTAATTTGGAAGAGTGTAGCTCACCACGGCTAAGCTTTGTTTTTTGTTTTCCAGTACATACCATGCTTTGATTTGTGCTTGTTTTCAAAGCATCAAAGCCTTTATCAACTGACTGATGTATGGAGAGCCTTTTATTAGGTTGTTTGCTGCAAACTTCAGATGGAGGGCAAGAATTGAAATGGAGGACGTCAAGCAGCACAACATTTTAGTGAATTACCTTTTTTTAATAAACTGATTGATTCCACTACACAAACTACTGTCTCTCAGACACACACACACACACACACACACACACATACACACACACACACACACACACACACACACACACACACATTTTAAGTGAACGGCCCACCATATTTGGTAATCTTGCACCAGGTCTTGTGAATTAGTCGGCATAAATCCATCACTTCGGGACAGATATTGCTAACCGATGTAGCTGCATGAGAGAACAGCACACTCATCCTAGTAAGGACAATGGAATGGAAAAGCTAAATCATTTTGTGACTGTATAAGAAACACAGGGCACAGTGCAGCACAAAGTGACGCTATCAATAAGAGCCCAAAGAAGTGTGTGAAATCGAATTGCAGGTGGCCCACAATTATAAATGCGGAGGCACCTTACGTTCAGCACAATGGGCAAACTATGAAGGTGTTTTCCCGCTGTGCAATTCATATCCATCACTCAGTGTATCCCTAGTCATGACCGGGGATCCAAGGGACAATCGAGTACCGTTAGACTATATCGAACGAGCTTCACTGATTCAGAGGGCTGCCCAGCCTCTCTAATGAGAGCTGAGCACTAATTGCAATGTGCTGTGTTGTGTCATCTCCTACCCCTACGACAAAAGCCGGTAGCAAAAGATAACAACACTGGATGTCTCCATCCGTCTGCCCTCTTTCATTTTGTGGTCGCCCATGAGTGGTGGTCTGGGCTTGTTAAAGGCAGAGGAAATACAAGTGATGCGCCAGTTCTGTTATCTTTCATCCCTCCCTGTCGCTCTTCCACCTCCCTTGCACACAGAAACAGTGCCTTAACTTCCCCCAGCAAGTATAGACACCGCAGTGTCTTTAACCGGACACCCCCTCTGGAAGCAGGGATGGGCTTTTGCTTTGCATTCATTGTCTTCTTTAGTTTCCCCCCCCCCCCAGAGGGGAGGAGTAAACAGGACGGATGGAGGGAGGAGAGGGTCCACGTTGCATTTCTTTTACGGTCAACTTCGGCCTTTTAGTGTTGTGGTGGGCTGCCGTGAGGCCCCAGGTAGAGCTCCTTCACTGCTCAGCAACACCTCCTTGGATGAGCTCGCTCGTACCTTTTCCACGCCGCGGGGCTTGAGAGGCGGCAAGCCGATTGGCCGCTCATCGTCTTCAGCGTAGCCCCGGTTTCAGGCGCTGTCCCTTGTTTTTGTAGTCGAAGACGGCAGGCGGAGAGTTTGAGGGCCGTAAGCAGCGCCGTGTGTGTTAGGGAGATGTAATGAACAAAGCGTCAGTTGGCTGTGTGTGTGTTGGCACGCCGTACGGTTCTTGTTATGCAACCCCCTCTTTTTTTGCAATGTTCAAAGGTTTTGGGATTAAAATAAAGATGACCCGGAGCAACATGTTCCTATTTGACGTGCAATTGTTTTGGGTTATTTTGTAAGAGGAGCGTGTATCTGTGTGTTGCCGCTCCCGTGCTTGGTTGCGTTACTTGGAGCTTGGGAAAGTAAAGTCCCAAGTTTAGTTCTTTTACTGGCTTCAGCGTAATGTTTGTCCTGGATTTGGGGAATTTCCAAGTCCTAGTTTTTCAATCTGACTCGTTTTGATCTTGCATTCTTTATGCTGCAGTCAGATTTGTTTGATAATTTCATAAATGTATCTAGATGTGATGAATCCTTTGAACAAAGGCTTGTCGATTCCCCGCGTTGCCACAAAGGCCTTTGTTTGATGGGTAACAAGACACTCTGAACCGCATGATTAAACTCACAGCAATGAAAACAAATTGCCGTCAAAATGCTTTGGCTTTTAAACTGGAAGCCAATCTAGAGCGTTTTGCTCAATTGCCTGCTGTTGGCCGGCAGTCTATTTTCTCGGCAGGATGAGTGTTCGCAGATCCTCGATCCATTTCGCAAAGTGAATTCGGTGGCTCACGGTGCTATAATGTGTGTTCTGATAATGTGTGTGTGTGTGTGTTTGCGTGTATGTGTGCACGTGTGCAAAATTGCAGCCTTCATACCCAGAGACGTCCTCATTGACAGGCAAAATAACTGCATTTATCTCGCTTTTTCTCTGTTGCTTTCTCTCTCACGCTGTCAGATCACCTCTTAGTCCCAGCCGCCTGTCACAAAGACAACAGCACCAGACAGCCCGGCCACCATGACTCGACTGATGTGTTAATTGTTGCTCACAGGCTGCTTTGGCGCTGACCGCCTGCCAGTGCAGCCTTTACATTCCACTGCATTTCAAGTACCTTAGGAAACAAAGAACAGTCGGTTTGTCTCTGCTGCAAGCATAGTAGTGGTGGATCTGTTCTGGGCAGAGTGCCGACTGCAGAGCTGCTGTTTGCTGAGGGATACAGATGCACGCGTTGTGATAAACTGCGTCATACGTTGTATCTTCACATCAAGTGATGGCAGGTGTCACAGCTCAGGTAGTATGTGTTTCCCGAGGAGCATATGGTTCTTCATCCAGGAGATGTTTCTAGAAGGATTCTATACATCACCAGACTTTATGACTACAATTCACTGAGATTTGTGACTGTTTTTGCAGCAAGTAATCGTTTATTATGTGTGCCTATCCCTGCAGTTTTTTTCCTCTTTCTCTCACTCTCCAAACTCGCGTGCACACACTATGACGGGCGCACACACAAACACAAACCCGCACGCACACACAAGCTCACACACACCCACTGATTGCACCCACACACTGACTGCACACATCCTATGGCCCTGCTTGTAGGTGTGTGGTTGTGGGCAAGGTGTAGAGATGGAAAGAAACCCATACATGATGGCCATCTTGTGCTGATTGGGAATCAGCACTCTGTAATCATACATTTCTTTCTACAAAGAAAATGATTTCTGCCGTTTTTCAATAATAAACTATATACAAGATGAAGATGTTTGTAATTAATTTCCTGTTACTAATTTGATTATACTTGCTAAATATGACGTTGATAGATGTAGGCAGAGTTGTTGATGTGTATGGTTGATGGATGTGGTTGATTTGGATGCAATTCCATTCAAAAAGCTTTATGGCACGACCATTGCTGTGAACAGTATTACTGATGCATTGTTGATCTTTATTTTTTATACCTGATGGAAGTATGTTTTCTTTCCCTACGAGAGTTTTCTACTTTGTTAATGCATAATAATTTAAAAATATTCATAAAAAGAAAATATTAATATATATATATATTTTTTTTTATATACATTGGTAGTCAAGGCGGAGCCCTGTTGTTGTTAAAGCGGCCACTTTAACCATACAGTGCTGGGGAAACACTGGTTATGTTGATATTAATTGCTAATAGCAAAGCGTTATCACGCCCCTCTTTATGCACACTGTTTTGGTCCGTACATGTTAGCTGCCCCTCGTAAGCAGATGGTTTCAGTCCAAACTGACCAGAATGTTTTTTTTCTCTGAATAGTGCCACCCTGCATAATTTACGAGTGATGTCCATGCAATCCCCAGTTGCCCTCGTTCTCTCTCGCTCTCCCTCTCGCTCTCTCGTTCTCTCTCCCCTCGCTCTCTCGTTCTCTCTCCCTCTCGCTCTCTCGTTCTCCCTCTCGTTCTCTCTCTCGTTCTCTCTCCCTCTCGCTCTCTCGTTCTCTCTCTCGTTCTCTCTCGCTCTCTCGTTCTCTCTCCCTCTCGCTCTCTCGTTCTCTCTCGCTCTCTCGTTCTCCCTCTCGTTCTCTCTCTTGTTCTCTCTTACGCTCTCTCTCTCGTTCTCTTTCCACCTCGCTCTCTCGTTCTCTCTCGTTCTCTCTCCCTCTCGCTCTCTCGTTCGCTCTCGCTCTCTCGTTCTCCCTCTCGTTCTCTCTCTTGTTCTCTCTTACGCTCTCTCTCTCGTTCCCACATCTTTGTCTCTTGCTCTTCCCTCTCTTTCGGTCGTCTATTGTTTCTTTCTTCCTTTATCACCTCCATGATCTCCTACCTCGGTGTATCCAGAGGTATTGGACCTCTCCTGTCCTTTTCCCTTCAGATCCGGTTGTGTTACTGCAGGCCCAACATCATGTCTTGTCTTGCCCTCCATTCCCTCCCCCTCCCCGAGTCAACCTGCCATAGCACGTGATGTCATGCCTTTCTGTGTGACCGTTTTGGACAGTTCCTTCCTCTTCCACTAATATGCACCAGCTGCAAAACCTACTGAATTGGCCGCTTTACTTACTTGTCAGTAGCATTATGGGATATCAAAGAAAAAACTCCTGTCTTCTTTCAAGTGCAAAAGATTGAATCGGTAGTAGTTTTTATTCTTTTTTTATAAATCATATTGAAATGTAAAACGCAAAAATGGGATTCCACAGTTGCATGTCTGCTTTGATCTCTTCTTTAAAAAAGCTGTTTATAGTCTTATCATGTCGCCAGCGTCTATTCAAAGCAGGAGTGCCCATTCTGCCCTTCCATCTTTGCAGTTTTGCAGTGAGGTTTGGTCAGATGAATATAATGACACCCATGAATAGGGTGGAATGCAAAACCGTACCATTTTACTTCTCAGCCCAGTGAATGCTGGATCTATTTTGTATTTTTTGAGCCAATTGAAACAGTTTCTGAATTCAAACCTCTCTGTCCCTCTCTCTCTGACCATGTCTCTCTCTGACCATGTCTCTCTCTGACCATGTCTCTCTCTGTCCCGCTCTCTCTGACCATGTCTCTCTCTGTCCCTTTCTCTGACCATGTCTCTCTCTGTCCCGCTCTCCCTGACCATGTCTCTCTCTGACCATGTCTCTCTCTGACCATGTCTCTGTCTGTCGCTGTCTCTCTCTCTGTCACTCTCACTGTCTGACTAACTCCTTCTGTATCCCTCTCTGTCTCTATTGGTCTCTCTCTGACTCTCTCTCTCTCTGTCTGTTTCTCTCTCTCTCGGTTTCTCTCCCTCTCTGTTTCTCCCTCTTTTGGTCTCTCTCTCTGACTCTTGACTCTCGCTCTCTCCCTGTCTCGTTTTGTCTCTGTCTCTGACTCTCTCTCTGTCTGTTTCTCTCTCTCTCGGTTTCCCTCCCTCTCTGTTTCTCTCTCTCTCTCTGTCTCTTTTGGTCTCTCTCTCTGACTCTTGACTCTCGCTCTCTCCCTGTCTCACTTTGTTTCTGACCCTCTCTCTGTCTGTTTCTCTCTCTCTGTCTCTTTTGGTCTCTCTCTGACTCTTGACTCTCGCTCTCTCCCCGTCTCGCTTCGTTTCTGACCCTCTCTCTGTCTGTGTCTCCCTTCTCGGCTCCTTCAGGGACATTCCACTGCACCTTCTGCCAGACGGAGGTGGAGGAGGATGAGTCGGCGGTGCCCAAGAAGGACGCCCGGACGCTGGTGGCCCGCTTCAACGAGCAGATCGAGCCCATCTACGTCCTGTTGCGCGAGACGGAGAACGTCAACCTGTCCCAAGACCTGCTGGAGCCCGAGCCCTCCGAGATCCCCGCCCTCAAGCAGAGGTGGGAGAGGGAGGATGGGAGAGGGAGGAGGGAGAGAGGGAGGAGGGAGAGAGGGAGGAGTGGAGAGGGAGGATGGGAGAGGGAGGAGGGAGAGAGGGAGGGGAGAGGGAGGAGGGAGAGAGGGAGGAGGGGAGAGGGAGGAGGGAGAGAGGGAGGAGGGAGAGAGGGAGGATGGGGGGAGGGAGGAGGGAGAGAGGGAGGAGGGAGAGAGGGAGGAGGGAGAGAGGGGAGAGGGAGGAGGGAGAGAGGGAGGAGGGAGAGAGGGGGGAGGGAGGAGGGAGAGAGGGGGGAGGGAGGAGGGAGAGAGAGAGATATGTTTATTTATTTGTGTTTGTGTGAGAGGGAGAGTATGCCTTTTTGTGTGTGTGTGTGTGTGTGTGTGTGTGTGTGTGTGTGTGTGTGTGTGTGTGTGTGTGTGTGTGTGTGTGTGTGTGTGTGTGTGTGTGTGTGTGTGTGTGGAGAAGCACTTCCTGTGTTGTGCAATCATCCAATCAAAGTGGAAAGGGTCCACTTGCAGCTGATGGGAGATCCACTTGAAGGAACAGGGGTTCACCCTGGAAAGTCAATCCACACCTGGGTTTATCTTCTTTAAGTGCATTGTAGGGCTGAGTTTGTGTCCGTGCGAAGCAGTCAATTACACAACTGTCTGTGTTCACGCAGGCCGTGTACAGGAAATGGATATCGGGGTCTTGCGACCCATTCTATTTTTAGAGTAGCTTAACATCGGATTCAAATGATCCCCTTTCTATGAATAACTTTCTATGATTTGCTTGCGAGAAAACTAAAGGGATTTCTTTGTAGCAAAGTCTAAATCAGCAGTTGTCCTCATCATTTTGCAATGTGCAGATTTAATTCCTGGTGGTTCGATGCAGGATCCTTCATGAGATTATCTAGCCCTTAATATATTTGCATACATTTGACATGAGCTCTGAGGTAGAAGCCCTGCACTTAATTCTCGGTCCTCCATGTTTAACCATGATTTAATAACGGATCACAGTTAAACATGAGTCGTTTCTCAGAGCCTTAATCCCTCTCCTCGCAGTAATCTTGAGCTCAGGAGGTCGAGCGGGTTGGCTGGTAACCGCAAGGTTCCTAGTTCGATCCCCGGCTCCCCCTAGCTGAGTGTCGAAGTGTCCCTGAGCAAGGCACCTTACCCTAACCGTTCCCGACGATTTGTGTGAATGTGTGCATGAATGGGTGAATGTCAGGCAATACTGTAAAGCGCTTTGTATAAATGCGCTATATAAATGCAGTCCATTTACTCTCTATTTGTCTCCCAGCCCTCTGTTTCTTCCCACTGGCCCGACCAGTGACTGTGCGTCCGACCTGTCTACTCCGACCTTAACCCCTTTTGACCCTCTCCGTCCAGCCGCGACCGCGCCGCCGCGCTGCTGGGCGCCTCGGGGCCTCAGCGCGAGGCCTGGACCAGCAAGGGGGCGTCGTACGGCGACATGTACACCCAGAACGTGGTCATCAGCATGGAGGAGCAGGAGGACCAGCGCCGGCAGGCCAACGAGGGCAAGCCCGCCAAGGAGAGGCCCGTGTGGCTGACCCAGAGCACCGTGCAGGGCGCCTACAGCGAGCCGGACGCCGTCAAGAACCGTGAGCCCCAGTTCCTGTCTTTTTGTTTGTCTCTGGTTCGTTTCTTAAAGTTCAGAGTCAAAGTCCACTTTATTGTCGATTCCAAAATATGTGCTAGACAAGACACTGCGTTTGTCTCTGACCCACGGTGCAATACATAGAAAAAGGATCAAATTCGGTACAATTAAATAAGTAATATTTGCAACCAATTAATTCTAAATAGTGCAAACTAATTCTGAATAGTGCAAAGGTAGGCAAAAACAAGGCAGTATATGTACAATAAATTTAGGGGCAAAGGGGAGGGGGTTTGGAGTTTGATTTCAGGCTGGAGTTGTGGCAGGAGTGACCTCATGGAAATGTCCCAGTGATGCGTCAGGGCATTTCCAGCGTTGTATTATGAACTCCAAAGGAGATTGACTTGATTTGGATATTGAGACAAAGTAGTATGTATTGCACAGGGAAAGAGGATGAAAGATTTCTGGGTAATTAATAACTTAATTACTTACTTTTTGCAAAGCCTAACAAGGACCCACATGCAAGCTTATCCCAGAACCCCCCATACCTTTTTTATAAACACGATATACCAATATTATACCAATATTGGGCCAATAGCCCTGCTAATGCTCGATATCTCAACTAGATATCCCTCTCAGTCCGATTACTGGATTCCTTCTTTATATTTACTTCACATAATTCGAAAAAAGGAAAGATATGTGTTGGGTTTCTCATCAAAATGATCATTTTGTTATGGTTAGCTGCCCCTTTGGGATGCGTTTGTGCATACACACTTCTGTCTGTGTGTATGCACAGACAGTGTGTTGGGATCAGAGGTCAGCCGGGTTATCATCCACCCCCTCTAGAGCCTCCACAGCTAAACATCGTGTTCCTCCACCTAAGGGCAGGCCCGCATCGGGCGGGGCCAGACTGCCCATGAGTCGTAATTGTCAAATTGAAGCAATCAGAGACTTGATTAGTCCTTGGCTCGGCAAGGATTTGCTCATTAATAAAGCCCTGCCTTGGGAAATGGCTTTGAATTATGCCCTTCCGAGAGGCCTGCGTCAGGGCGGTGGGCTTCTGTTTTCTTAACGACCTGGGAGACCTTTCAGAATCCGGAAATGGAGATGTTATCGGAGGGAGGCCTGCTTTTAAATGAGGTTTTAACCGTCTGTCACACACGGGCGTTCTGCTCTGGGAGCCCCACATTTGGCAGAGTTTGGGGGTTTGTGAAGCAGAAGGCCCATGATTGTTTATTTTTGCACGACATGCTAGAAAGAGATTCTCTAAGAAACAGTCGCTGTGATAATATGCATCGAAAAATATTTCAACCCAATATGTCTACATTTTAAGGAATTTGTGGTTTATATTTCTAGCCCAATATGTCTGTTATCGAAAAAAATCTTTTTTATTTTTCTAACCCAGTATGTCAATATTACAGAACATAAGTTTTATATAATTCTAGCCCAATATGTCTATATTATAGAACATTAATGTTTTTAATGTATTAAGATTGAACCCGCGGAGGAATCAAAAATATTAAGCCATGAATTCCATTAAAAGGCAATAGAAAGTCCTAAATATAATTTCATAGGTCTTAATTATTTTCTTTTTGAAAGTCCTGAGAGGAAACTAATGAACCTCAAATATGTATACATATTCGAGGTGAAATAGATATTAATTTCCCTCCAGCAGCATGCACCAGCTGTGTTGACCACTGCCCTGGCGTGATACTAACGCGTGCAGGATACTTCTGTAGTGAGAGAAGCTGCACCCCTGAGATATAGTGACAGAAGTAGAACAAACAAACACACCATTCAAATAAATATGTGCACTTATTTAACATCCAGGTCGAGGACTGTCATATGCTTATAAGCCGTTGTGCCGTGAAGTCTGTATTAAACTGTTTTCTACGTGTTACCCAGATGGTACTAAGAAGTCTTAGAATAACTTGGAAAACTGCACACACACTAATTAAAAAGTTTCAAGAAACTTGTATTGCCCCCACCCACACAAAGTCACATTGAAAGAAGCGTGTGTGTGTGTTATTGTCCATTAAATCAACAATGTAATCTAAATGTTACTGTTAAGCTCTTATCAGTTCAACAGTAGTTAGAAGCTACCAAAGGGGCAGGTGGATGGAGCCCAGGTGCATCGTGGTCCAACGCTAAGTGAAACCATTATGCTCGCGATACATTTCTAAATAACCGATAAACCTTTCCTCCTACAGCCGGAGAAATCGCCGGCGGCCAGGACGGCGTCGGGGGCCACGGATTGGACCAATCGGACGAGAACGAGGAAGTGATGCGCGCCCTCCTCATCCACGAGAAACGGGGCGCGGCCGGCGCCGGAGGAGGCGGAGCGACCAGCGGGGCGAGCGCCGCGGCCGCCGCCCGCGCCCTGGCCGCCGCCGGCGGCAGCGACTCGGACAGCGACACCAGCGAGTCGGACGACGACAAGCCCGCGGCCCCGCCCCTGGTGGCGGCGGCGGCGGCGGCGGCCCGACGTGCCGGCGGCGGCGGGGCGTCCAAGCGGCAGCACCAGGAGATGGACGACGACGACGACGACGAGTTCGAGGAGGTGGGCGACGAGCCCACGGTGATGGTGGGCGGGAAGTCGTTCTCCTACCGGGAGGTGAGCCAGCGGCCCCAGCTGGTGGAGCAGATGAGCGCGCAGGAAAAGGAGGCCTACATCGAGATGGGACAGAACCTCTTCCAGGACATGTACTTCTGAGGTAGACGCACAAGCGCTCGCGCACGCACACACGGCTGCGTAAGAGGACGGGCTTGAGGCGGGACGTGAGAGGTGTAGCGACCGGGTTTCGTTGCCTGCCTTCCGCCAGGTCGTCCGTGCTTTAAGTATTATGTCCCCGGAGTATTTCCTCAAGTCGACACACTCGACTCGACTTGGAGGACTTGACTTGGGACTCGACAGGCTGCCTTTTTTTTTTTTTTACTGAGTGCCAATTTATACTTTTGGTTTATTTTCGTGGGGCTTCTGGTATTTGTACATGCTCCGGTCCCCAGCTTGAATCTCAAGTCTTGAGTACCACAATATGGTCCCGACGTTTTTCTAGAAGCCTTCTAAAATCGGAAGTGTAATTGCTGATGATATGCAGAATCATGATGGTTATGTTTGACTTGAGCAGTTGAATAAACAAGATGGAGAACAGATGTTTGGGGGTTCCTATGTGTGCATTTTATGAGAACTCAAATTACATTCCACCGGAAAAATCGGCATTGCTTTCTAAATAAATACACCGTATGCAATACCATCTTACAATGTGATTTACATAGGTACACCATAGGTAGGATTTCAAGGTTCAGCCAAAGTTCTTCTCTGTATTTTCAGTAAACTCTTCCTAACAAAAAAAAAAATCTGGTAACCACTGAAATCCTCTGTGAGTGAGTCTGCCTGTGGGTGAACTGCATCAGTACTTGAAGTTTCTCCATCTGATACAAACTTGCCTCTCAAGGGGGAAAGTAAGGGGGGAATGATTAACGGTGCAGCATTTGGAAGTGATCCAATCTTGCCCTGATCCATTCTAATCTCTTCCATTTATATAAACCTTTTCCCTCACTGCCTGTCAACCACATCCAGCCAGCCATCCAGTGAGGCATATGAACGCCTTATCCAGCAGGGGGCGCATTATTTTTGTATACGGCTTCCCTACCGGCGTGGCGCGCTGCGCGGGTCGACTCGCCACATGGCGTTGGCTTTGATGTTACCACAGTAACCCGCGGCACAGGGTCACCTGTCGCTATGGTTAGTGACCTCCTCCTCAAAGCCAGGCCTTTAGCGCTCCGCGGCAGCTGACATTTACGGAGAATGGCTCCCTCACCACCGCCCTCCCCATTCTCTCTCTCTTTGCATGTAAGTAATATAACAGCAAATAGCTGTGAGTGAGGGGTTTCATACTCGAGCCCAGGCATGTTCTTACCCGTTTACCATTTCTAGGAATTCACTTTTAGTGGACAACTAGGCTGCAACAGGACACCAGTGTAAAATCCACTCGTTTAAGTGCGTCGATAACGAGTGAAACCAGATCCATCATCAGCCACGTTGTTTTAGGCCTATGGGCCCCTAATACTCAGATGATGCCCTTCACATATCGAGGTCGATTAACCAAACGCTTTATTTGTTACCACCACAGGGCATAACAAACACCATTCACTAATTGAAGCCAAAGGGATACATCAGTCACAACATGTGTTGCGGGAGGTTGTGAGTGTTTAGGATTAGTAACAAGAAATCAAGAACGAAACACAGCAGACGCACATGATGAACCTCTGCTCTAACACTAATCTCGTTAGGTGATGATGAAATATCTTAATCTGCCATGTCGTGAGCTATCTCTTATGGGTGCAAGTGTTCTGTGTATTTAATAAGCCCATGACCCTTTTTCTAATACAATCTGACAGTTAATATGAGGCCATTCTTAGGCTTGTATACAGATTTGTTCATTGGCGTTTTTTTCATATTTAATCCAAAAATAATTGCGTTCATAACTCAATTTCACCAACCAAAGGAGATGCGGTGAGATTCTGCTGCCACAGACTGCTGTCATATTTCATTATTGAGATCCAGCCATTTGTAACTTGATTTCTTCTAATGCAATCTATGTTTGGGCCTAATGAGTAAAACCAGGCTGTCACTTCATATTATTAGAGATGTCTAAAGTGTAGTTTGGATAAAATAATGTTCGATCGTTTGGCCAAAGTCATCCATCGTTTAGTTCCGGATGAGGCTTTGGATGTACACAGCAAACCACATGGGGTCATTTTCCCAAAGTCGTGTATTCATCAACTGGCCGAGACTAAATGAAATGCCATATTATACTTTCCCAAGATAATATACGTGAAAAACGAACACTGAAGGCATCTATTTACGATCGAAACCGCAGCTGAGTAGCCTAACTTTTCAGATACCTTGATCCAGTTTTGAAGTCAGTATTTTGGTACAAGCAACTAAAAGCACAGGCTACAAGTCCAACCGAAGACCAACATCTGAAGGAAACAAATGGTGGTTTAGTGGGATCTGTCCTGGCCTTATTGAACATGTATGATGAGAAGATTCATTTCATGGGCTCAGACACCTGTGCGTGTGTGTGTGTGTGTGTGTGTGTGTGTGTGTGTGTGTGTGTGTGTGTGTGTGTGTGTGTGTGTGTGTGTGTGTGTGTGTGTGTGTGTGTGTGTGTGTGTGGGAGGGGGGTTCCCTGGCTCCCTGGCTCCCCACCTGCCTACAAAGGCAGAGGATGGACCCCTGTGAGGCCAAACCCGCTAAAGGTCACCGTGGTAACAGGTCCAGAGCTCATTACAACCCCCATCGGCCCAACCTCTGCGCTATTGATCCCAGAAGAGTAGGCCTGAATTGGGGAGTGGGGGGCGGGTTGGCTGTGGACTGGGGCGGTTGCTGGTGGCTTTGGTGGTGGTGGGGCGGGGAGGAAGGTTGCTGTGACAGAGTTGCACCAGAATCTGTAGGGGGCCCCCTCAGATGTGGCTCACTGCAATGCATTATGGGAGATCAAGGCTGGTTAGGTGGTGTTAATTGTGTATGGGGTAGTGGTGATGGATGAGTGTTGTTTATGTGCGTACTGCAGTTAATGATCAGTTTGTGATCCATTTTCCAATGGATGTTGTTTATTGATTGAGACCTTTCGTAGTCTGGGAACCAGACTAATCTGAGAGCTCAGATTGTATTTTCTCTAGCTGATGATCAACCGATGATCTACTTTTTGGCGGGTTTGATACAATGACGATGAGTAGACTGCTGCAGTCAACAACCAAGATGGCTGCCAATGATGTTGAATTATTTGTTGACTCTGCTATCGCAACAGTATTAAACTAAACAGAGGGTACATTGTGCAAACCAACAACTGTGCTTTAGGCTTTTGTCGATAAGTTTCCCGTACTTCCAACAAGATTAGGTAAAAGTTGAATTTAAACTCGGAACGCGCAAAGTAACATGTTTCATTGCTCTGATTGGTTGAAGGCCTGTTGATAATGCCGCTAGGAACTCGAAAAATGGTGATGTCATGTTAGGATTTTTTTGCTTGTTTGCCAAAACACACGCGAGTATAACGTAATACAATGGTACAGACACCCATCAGATAGGTGTAGTGTAGTAACATGGGTTAAAAGTCTACACATAACATTGAGTTGTGTGTGTGTGTTTACGAGCGCGGGCACAGGGAGATTACACCCGAGATTGATTGATTGGCGGGTGCTTCATCACACGTAATCCGCAGACAGCTGGAAGATTAAGGATCCACCCCACCGGTTGCTGCTGTCGACCTCTTGTCACTCTCTTCCTATTGACTGAAAACCCCTTATAAAAAGAAAGGAACCACTTCATAAAGGTATGAGCAGCTGCAAGCCCCAAGTAGAGAAGAGCAGGGCATGGTCTGAAACCTTTTCTTGCTTTGTTTCACCATTTATATTTGTTTTCACATGGATGTCACGCACGTGCGCTGTAGCAGAGGATAGTGTCTCTAGGCGGAGTGTGGGACGTTCTGAGACTGAATCAGCGTAGCGTAGCGGGCCGCTGATGGCATCTGACATGCAGTCAGGGTGACGGTTCTCATACCCCAGTAGGTAAACACAAAGATGCCCGCTTTGGTGGAACACGGTGACATTTGGAGTGAATGATTGGGAGCCCGGTACCGATACAATTAATTTATATCGGATCACTTCTTTTTTTTGTGTTCATCTTGCTTGGGATTTCTGCTGCTTGTTTTGCGTCCCTCTGAGTGGGCCTCCGATACGCTTACCCGTCCTGTCAATCAAAACCACCAAGGGTTTGAAAAAGAGAAAAATTGCCCGGAGAAGCAGAACGCAAAGCACCCCGCCACCATTCCATCTCCCTCTCTCTCTACTCTCCTCTCTACCCTGTCCTGAGAGCCTCTACCTCTTTGTTCAGATGTTAAGGAGGCACCCTCATGAGGTACAAGCTCTGTGAATCCAACCTATCTATTTAAATTAATTTCTTTACTCTCTGGCTGCCTTCGTCCCCAAGTTTCCCCGTCTTCAAAAGAAGTGTTTTATTTTTGCCCTTACATAATGTAAGATTTAAACAGGGTTGCGCACCTCTTACGATACTCCCCGTTACCTGGGGTATGATGATTGACTGCCAATCACGTGTCAGGTGGTTTCAAAGGCTGACCTTCAGCAGAATCCCAGCCTCTTCCCCACGCAAAGCAGTGATTGATTTATTTCATCAGAGAGACAAACGGAGAGAGAGGGAGAGTGTCGCTGGGAACAGAGAAGCTGCGGTTTAGAGAGAAGACTTGCTATTAAGAACAAACATGGACGTTGAAGAAATAACTAGAGCTATATCCCGACCCACCCCCCTTCTCCCTCCAAAGGAAGGAATATGAAAAACCACAAGAAACATCCATCCTTATTTAGAAGCTATTAACCTTATTCGAGGGAGCAGACTCACATCCACTCTAAACAGAAAAGCCATTTATTCAACTTTATTAATTCATAGGGGTCTTGAAGGAATGACGCTTCTGCTTGGTTGAGTCGACGGGTTTGTTGACACACTTTGACCAAAGAAGATGCAGAGAATAGAATAAATCTCTTCGTGTTCACCAAACCACTGTATCCTTCGGAGAACGTCAGGATCTTCCTCGTGTCAATAATGTAGGTCATGATCATTCAATCAATGGATACACTCCTTCAAATCGTGTTTCTCGCATGAGTGGTTGAATGTTAAGCTCAGGGCTTGTGAGTGTTCATGTGTTGCGTTATGTAGCCTCACGTGTGTCATTGCTTCCTTGTACGTCTTGTCTCATCACGTTTGCATGTCTAGATTTCTCTAGAGTTTCGCTGGCATAACAAACCCCATCCTTCCGTGTGCGTGTATGAATCTACATGCAGGATTCATTCAATAACCACACATTTTACTGGACTGAAATAGAAGGGTTACCCGACCGATGCTGGATTTTACGGGCCGATACTGGTATTAGGGAGTGAAAGATTAACGATATCGATATATCGGCCGATGTTCAAAATATAGATGTATCGGCCGATAATTAAACTATAGATATATCAGGGTTTATTCTATATGTCATGTCGTATCCTGGTGGTGGAGTAGCTCCTTGGGATTGGCTGCACACCCTCCAGCAATTCTTCGGGTCACAGCAACATCATATTGAAACCAAGAGCCAAAGGACCTAATTACCTGTAGGACCTAGTAACCCTCACACAGAACATGATGTAAAGCTGTACGTGTTGGGAGCGCTAACGTAGATGTGCTCTGTTTTAGAGGGTATTACGTGAATAAATCAACACCATTTCTAAAACGTAATATCGGCGCATATCGGCAAACATGTACGCTGATTTCGATATATCTGTGATAGTCCGATAAAATCGGCCAACCGATATATCGGTCGGGCTCTAGGCTGAATCTGGTTCTATTAAACTGGTTAATGTTTGGGTGGAACTGAAGCCTCTATACTTGATGAGCAAAGCATTCCTATAGAGTTGAGCGTTGAAGCTCAACCGAGTTTTGACGCCTAGCTCAACTTTCAGTCGCTTGTCGCTGACCTCCTTGAAGCACAGCCATCAGATTCAAATCAACCGTTTTTCATCATTTTCTAAGAATAAAAAAACATGATTCCATTGTTTTATGAGTTAAAAACGCTGAACTCCAATCTGTTAGCATGGCTATGTTCCTACGTCAAACCTAGCGTCCAAAGCTAGGTGTTGCCCGCTGTTGTGCGTTGCCCGCTTTAGGCTTTCCTATGGGAATGCTTGTCAATGATTAACCTCAGAGTTCCATCAGAGCCCCTTTGGCTGTCCGGTGCCAACATTGATGGTTAAAGTAATTATTTTTTTGGGTCAAATTAAGTATTGGCAGCCCTATCGACTTTTCAACAGATTCAAGGACTTGCACTATCGTGTCCGTCATAATGTCTTGAGTAGAGCCACAGTGTGTGGTGCGTTAGAGTCCGGCTCCGTGGGGCTTTCCTCTTGTAATGGCGCATGTGCAGGGAGTGGACTCCATACCACGACCCTGACAGCTCCTGACAGCATCACAGCAGCGAAGATGGCTCTGACCAGCGTAGCTGTGCTATTCCTTTCATGAAACAATGCAATTGGCCTCATTGAGACCAAACGCTTGTCTTCATGTTAGCTCCGTTCTCCACGGAGGTATGTGAGGCCCCAGCAAGGCGGACAATCAGTCCTGCCGTGGGCTGCATCCTTCTTAGACAGGCCTGGAGGCGCTGTCCGTGGTGCTGAACTGCGATGCAAACGCTCTCAATTTCCTAACCACAGGAGGTGTGTGTGTGTGTGTGTGTGTGTGTGTGTGTGTGTGTGTGTGTGTGTGTGTGTGTGTGTGTGTGTGTGTGTGTGTGTGTGTGTGTGTGTGTGTGTCCAAATCTCCAGTAGTTCTCATACGATTTTCATCTTTTTTTCTGTGGATTCCTTTTCAGCAGTTGCAAAAATGTACAACAACACGTATTGCTTGTAGGGCACCCAGCTTGTACCATTGATATTAATAATGTTAAGTCCTCTGTGTGGCCCTCCAATGTGTGAGGAGTCCTCAGTATAGAGACTCAGTTTGGCCCTCCACCAATGGATAACAGATGCTGCTGCCGGAAGCCTTTATTGCCTTTCAATTGATTTCCTGTGCCTCAACATTATTTGATTTTATTTTTTATTATTTATTTTTCCACAAAGTAAAGCAATAAAAGTTGACCATGTACTCACTATCGAGGAGACAGGAAGTTATTATTTTTAATTATGTTTCTCTCCTTGGTATTAGCTTGGCAACACTGTATTTTAGTATGGCTAATGAAGGTTGACTGTTTAATCAATGTGGAAATGACGGTGAGTCATGCGTGTTCAGACACATGACTCATGAAATTAAGACTCTGATGCGCTTCTATTTGTAATATGGGCTATACAGATACAATTGAGTTTAGTTTTTTTTTACTTTAACAAGTAAAAAAGACTTGGTTCTTTGTATCCATGTCAGGAGATGAGAAAAAAGAAGAATAGTATTTATGACAGTGTTATTCTCTTTATTTTGAGAGATAGGGCGAGAGAGAGGGAGAGAGAGAGAGACTTAGGTGGCAGGGTCAACAATCACAATGAAACTTTAAATACAAACGTTCATGTTTAAGAAATTCATCTTGTCATCTAGAGGAAACAACCTGTCATTCTCTGATGTTGAGAAATGCGTTTACGCGTGCTTTTCATGGACATTGCATCCGTAAGTGCTCGCGCTAACCGCTGTGAATAAATAGAGCAAGGACCTTTTGCTGCATCAGATCTTTTTTCGCTCTCCCTTAGTTTATAGCCAGAGCTTAAAAGAACAGTCTGCGTTGTGTATGCAGAACCTTGGTGTCATGTGACTGCCAGGAGCGACCTCCGTGATGTTTTCCTTGCTGTGACCCACAGCTGCAGGGCCCCTCAAGAGTGGAAAAACTCAAGGGTTGGCGATCAGCAAAATGTCCCCTGGAGTGATGACCTGTTCCTTTTAGGTAGATTTGATCCCCCTTTCAGAGGATCTTTAGGGCTTTCCCCTTTATTGGCTGACACGGTGCTTGTTGTCCCTCCCTTGCTTTCGTACTTTATACCAACCGAAGAACATCTCTCCTCCACTCTCCAGGTGTTATGGGGATAAATCATCGCCTGACAACACACAACCTGATAACCTTTCGGACATTAAGGGGAATGTATAACAAACAGCTACAAGAAGACTCAAACTGAAACAGTTGACCTTCTGAACAACAAATCAGGAAGAACATCAGACCAAACCATCAACCAAACAACCCTTTTATTCTCTCGGATTCCATCGTTGGCGGAAGAACGACTTTTAAAATCAGGAGGAAATGACAGGGCAGTGACCACGCAGTGACTATTTCAACATCTCTCGGATAATAAGCTAGATAGCGGTGTGTGTGTGTGTGTGCGTGTGTGCGTGTGCGTGTGTGCGCGTGTGCCTTGTTTCCCCCTGTGGGAGCTGGTCCGTGCCAGCCCCTCAAGCAGAGCGTGGTGATGGTCTCCGATAGGTCTGTGACATTTGGCTCATATCGGGCGTCCTGACCTGTAAAGCATCAGGCGGTTTCTGCTTTAACTCACGCACTGAACCCCACTGGGAAAACAGAGCTGGTAGTTTGTTGCTGCCCGCCCCCCCCCCCCCCCCCCCCCCCCCCCCCCCCCCGCTGGGTTTGAGGGACGGGCGGAATAATGACCGCTGGTGGTCAGACTGCCCCCCGCCCCACCACTTGGTCCTCTCCCCTAGAACGGCATGACGTCATATGGCTGAGTGGCCCCTATTGTTTAAAGTGCACCTCGCTCCAACAGTGGTACAAAGATGAAAGACAGAGACAGATTAGGATAGCCATCTCCTACCAGACAGGCGCGTTTGGAATGAAAGGAATAATAAGAGGCTTAAGATGTTGCAGCACGATATTCCTGTTTTGGAATAAAAAAGGAGTAATTGTTGTTGTACATAGGAGCTAGGTTGGACAGTTGTTACGTGTGTGTGTGTGTGTGTGTGTGTGTGTATGTGTGTGTGTGTGTGTTTTTAGCAGCCAACCTCAACTCCTCCTCTTCCCTGGTCGTTCTCTTCTTCTCCTGGATTAATTGATTTCCATCGTTTCTCCGTCTCCATCTTACCGGGCCCTCCCCTCTGGGCCTACTGAGAGGTTTGCCTCTTTACCCCCCCCCTTCCCAGCTCCAGGCCCCAGTGAACACAGGAGGCCATGACAATCCCACGAGAGGGCTGGCTGATTGACGTCAGCCCGGCGCTAACTGGAGCGCCTAACCCAGGGACTATGTTTTCCGGTCGGGGGAAAACACACACTTATCACTCTGTTCACACCAACTCCCTCGCAGGGCTACAAGCTTCATAACCAATGCTTGGTGCGTCAAAAAGAACGCCCCCATTATTCCAGACGTACTAGCCCACACCGGCGCCCGGTGAGACGCGCCGCGACGCGCCGCCCCACTAGCATCACGCCACTGTTCTATTCCCTAGCATCGCCGCCCCTGAAAAAGCGCTTTTTTAAAGCTGTTTGGTACATCCCGGCTTGATACAAGGTGCTGCACACATGGAGATTGTAGATGCACTGGATGAATAATTCCACGATGCAAAAAGAAAGAGCAATGAAAGTAGATAAAGTGTGTAAAGTGACTAAACCGTAAACAAAGTGCCCGACAGTACATAAAGTCACTATGAATTTGTGACTATCATTGTAAGCACAAACAGAGGATCATGGGCATCAGGGCTATATATGTAGTCATAAAACAACTGGTATAACGTTATGGTAGCCTATACCGACTAAGTTTGTTGATCTGCTTCTTTCAAAACATATCCCAACGGTGCTGCAGCGCGACGCTACCTATTGGTGCTAGGGGCGGCTTTTGACGCGCGTGAAATGCGCACCGCTGCGGCGCCGGTGTGTGGCCGGCTTCACGGTTCCCTCATTGGACTCACATTCATGTCAATGTGAGTTTTTTTGTGGTTGTATGTGTAAGTTTGTTGTGTGTGTGTTGCAGTAATTTTTGCAGGGTTTTATGACATGAGAAGTGGTAGCAATACTTGTACGAAACAATATTATATAATTTAATGTAGAAAGAATCGATATTCCTTACCAAAACATTAATGTATTACTAAATTAAAAAAACTGCTTCCCTGCATTATTATTTTGTGTAGCTTTTCCGCTGAAAAGGAAAGTCAATTATTCCAGTGTCGTTAAGGGCAAATGGTTGACTAATTCAATATTAAATGTTAAGGCCAGTGAAGTTTATGAAGCTTGTGTGCTGTCAGCAATGATGTCCTCACGTGACTATATATCTAACATTTTTAGATGCATCTCAAAGGACAAAAAAAGAAAAGGCCAATTTAAAAACAGAATGAAAAAGGGTTCTTAAGAAGCCTGGGTTTTATATGTTTCACATCAAACTGCATTCCAATCAAGAGAATTCTGCAGATGATTGCTGCAAGCAAAGGGAAATCCAGTTAAATCCAAATGAGGCATGTGGTCAACACCGCTTTTTAAAATCCTATACCTTATGGATCTGTCTTTTAAATGAAACCAGCCTAGCTCTGCTCTGCCTTTCACTTTAATTTGTCTTTTTGGCTGTCAACCCTCTTAACCTTCAAAAATCTCTGGCATTAAAATGGTTTATCCAACACACAAATTTTCAAAAAGCATCAGTACCCTGAGTGCATGTTATCATTAAGTGGCCCATTGGGAATCAAATCCTTAGAACTCTCAATGCCATGTTCTACCACATTCTATCACTTCAACTAACTAAGAGAGCAAAAGAAATCGAGGGGTCCAGAGCAAGTATGACAAAAAGACTTTATCGTTACAAAGGCAACAACAAAGCCGAGTAGTTTGCAAAGCACTGCCGGTCAACAGAGACCGGCCCCTTTTTTATCCTCATGTGCAAAGCTGTTTCTTGTTTGAGGTGTCCGCCCACGGCCACCCATGGTCGATCAATCATACATTCCTTTCAACGAGTGGCCGGCAACACTAATCTTAACCCCAGGCTGAGGTCAGCACACATTGACTCCATAGCTTCCAGTGTCGTGTTGGCTTCTACCTCACGCTCTGACCCCAGACTCCCTGGCGCTGTGCCAAGTCCTAGATAAGAGTCCAGAGGCGTTTTTAGATGCTTTCTACTAGTAATGCGCGATATAAACGATATACGATATAAACGATAAAAACATGGCCTACGATAGAGATTTTAATTATATAGCTCTATCGCGATAATGCATGTTGATGACGCAAAATACAATGTTTAATTTTTGGTTTGGTGCAATTCCTTTTCACATTGCAATTTTCGCAACAGTGCCAGAATTCGTCAACAAACCTGCATGTGGGCAAAGAACGTTAACCCATTTGTACCGGCTGCTGTGCGGCGCAACATTGTATCTAGTAGATACAATGTTGCTCCGCGCAGCCGGTACAAATGGGTTAATGGTAAACACGCATTGATGCGCAATCCGGTCTTAAAGGTAAACACGCACAGAGGCGTGATCCGGTCTGAATGGGTTAAATCATTGGACAAAAAGGTCTGGGGCGTTGTAAAGCGTTAAAGAAAAAGGGGGGGGGGGGGGGGAAAGCACCGGTGAAAGTAAACAATCATGGATATCCAGCGTGATATACATTGATCTGCGGACTGGTCCAACTCCTTCTCCCTCATCCTGACTCGGAATGTGTTAAATGCATCGGGATTTTTAAGTTATGTTTTCCAGCATACTTTTTACTTGCTTTTGTCGGACCGTCGGGTGGTGGCTCAACATGGAGCAAAGAGGAGACGGAATGTCTTTTGGATATCGGACCCAAATATCCAAAAGACGTTCCGTCTCCTCTTTGCTCCATGTTGAGCAACGTCTCCGAGACCACCTCTCCGGCTGGGTCAACCTCCTTTTGATGGTTAAAAATATCACGTAATCGACAAAAATCTTATCAATCAATGATCGATCATCAATTAATCATGCCCATCCCTAATTGTCAGTACAGTGTCTGTTCCTTATCTAGAAAGACACCCGTTTTTCCTGTTCTCTGCATCTTGGGTGGCATTTAAGAACCAAGGACTTAAACTAAGTGTAGTGCCTTTTAGAATGGTTTGCACTAAAGGAAAGAAACCCAATACTAATTTTATTTATCTGCAACATTATGTTGTATGACTACAGTGTTTCACAATAAATGTTCTCGAAATGACATACTATATTTCTCTTTTTTTAAAATACATTTAGCAGTTTGGCTTTCCTTAGGGTCTATGTAACCTGTTCTGAAACGGTTATTTTATGATTTTATATCGTGATATATATCGTTATCGCAAGAGGCTGCAATGTATATCGCAATATGGATTTTAGGCCATATCGCCCATCTCTACTTTCTACCATTAGATATATAGGCCTAATAATAATCATGGTTTACCTTAGAATATAATCATTAATTTCTTCGATACTAGTAAAAAATTAACCCGATGGCTAGTTACATGGCTAGCACGCTGGCTATTTAAGCGGCAAGCTCTCTGGCTAATTAAACAGCTAGCCCGCTGGCTAGTTAGATGGCTAGCCCGCTTGCTAATTAAACGGCTAGCCGCCGGCTAGATAAAAGACTAGCCCGCTTGCTAGCTAAACGGCTAGCTCGCTGGCTAGTTAAACGGCTAGCCCGCTGGCTAGTTAAACAGCTAGCTAGCTGTGCAGTCCAGTCGGGCTCCAGGCCTGGGAGGGAGGTGCTGGTGGTAATGGGGAGTTGATGGTGGTGACTGTGGACCGGCAGGAGACAGATTCCTTCCACCAGGTCCGCCATATGGCTCCTTCATGAGACCCCTGGGAGACACAGCCGGCTTGTCTCCTGCTAGTTTTAGTGCCGGCTGACAGGAAGACGGGAAGCTGCTGATCCTTCCACCGCCATTCAGAAGGCGTGCAACACACGCATGCATGCATTCATATACCCACCCATGGAAACACACACACACACACACACACACACACACACACACACACACACACACACACACACACACACACACACACACACACACACACACACACACACACACACACACAGACAGATAGGTTGAATTGACATGACTTCTACGGTTGATGTTCTCCTGCCAGGTATATGAAATGAATGGTTGAATATGAAAATCCTTATTATAATATGGAGCATAAGGCAAGGACATTATTGTCATATGACTCATATCCCGTCTTTCATTTAAGTCTTTAATACCAAAGGCTTTCATTCCTTTTCTCCCTCTCTTTTGTGGAGGGCTGGCTTCCACTTCCATGTCCTTAGGATGATCCACTGGCATTACAGGCTTTGAGAAGAAGCTTTGCACAAATCCTTAATGTAAAAGAATGTTGTCGTTGCTCATTCTCCGCAGCACCATGCTGATTAAAATGGCTTTTACCCCGGCCCCGTGAAGATTGGAATGGTGGGTGAGGGTGCTATTTGGTGCTGTCTACACCAATACCTAGCTTGTTGGATGCCTCCTCCACCTTTAAGTGTTCAGTGTAATGTTGACGTTGTGAAGGCCTTTCTGTTTCTGTGCAGTTTCTTGTTCTGTATGGATTCCATGCGTATCTTCACAGGCCGCGTGTGTGTGTGTGTGTGTGTGTGTGTGTGTGTGTGTGTGTGTGTGTGTGTGTGTGAAGGTCAGAGCTGATGAAGCTACACACTTAAAAGCCAGAAAATCACTCAGTGGTTGTGCTGTACGTTACTGATTAGGTCCGGATGATAAATAATCGGCTCCCAGCTGCATTTTTTTTTAATATAAAGGCCTTAGAAACGCACCTTCCAGAAATGCCACCTGATTGTATCAGCAACAACACATGAAGCGCAAATCAAATACATGCATTGTTATGTAGTATTTACATGGATTGGGTACATAGCCTGTAAAATATTATATATTATATATGATATATTATAAAATACTCATTGGTTTATCAGAGATTTCACGTTATGGGCACAACCATTTATTTTGTTGAAACGTTTTAACAAATTGTTCAATGAGTTGATATAAACATACATTCATTTGCAGAATGTGGTTGGCATGACATTGTAAAGAAAGTATGACATCATATAAAAGCCCAATCAAGCTGTGCCTGGCACAAAGGGAAGAGGTGTGCATTAAGTCAAGCGCTGCCCCCCATTGATCATCTGTCATAACCTCTCCAAGGTCTCCCAGGCTCCCCTGACATCCTGCTGTGATTGGGGGCGGTACCACATATATTGTTTTAGATCAATTAATTTAGACCTTTAATATTTGGGGTTAGTGAGAGAATGTGATCTACCGGGTTGCAAAATGTCTGATTTGGAGGCATCTGAAAAAGTGAGACTTTGGTAAAAGGTCTACAGCCATCAACATACAGATCAGAAATGGGTTTAATTCCCTTTGAGGACCAAGCCCCGAAGGTAGTCGGCCCCAGCCCCCTCCTAACACAGCCTCCACACCCCCCTGCCAGCTGGAAGAGGGTACCTCATGCCTCGGAGCCGGCTCCACCAGACTCAACTCTCACCCCTCCTTCCCTGCCCTCCCCTCTGCACCCCACAAACTATGGACTTTGAAACCCTCTCCCATTTGCCCCCAAGGACTCATATTGCAAATTTCAATCTAATTACTTTTTTTTTTTTACTTTATTTTAAAGTTTACCGTTGTACTATTCGGAATTATTTTGCACGATTTAAAATGTATTTATTGGAAATATTACTTATTTTATTTCACCAAATGTTCTCCCTTTTCCCCTTATTCCAACGTGGGTCGGAGACACACACAATTTCGATTCCTCTGTTTGTGTGGCACATATTTTGGAATTATCAATAGAGCTGACTTTGACTTTGAATTTGAAAAAAATCTTTTGAAAAGAAATGCCTCCTAAACTGAGAACAGCTGGGCAGGCAGCTCTCCTCCAAACCACTGCAACATTGCTTAATATCACATGCCCAATAAGAATGGGTGCAGTTAGGTCATGCGGGCCATGCCAGCAAGTCTTTTGGGTCTTTTTAGGGCACTTCTTTTGATTCTATGTGGTTTACAATTCTAGATGAATGATGATATACTCCTTTCTTGTGAAAGAAGAATTTTTAATCAGGATGGGGATGTTTTGAAAAATATAATTGTAATGAGATTAATTCAGCCGGCTAAGGACAACCATTTCTTGAGATTTTTGCAACCAGCTGCAGAAACAACCCATATTTGGAACATTGTGGGCTGTAATTGAATTTCTGCCTGGCACTATAGTCTACAGTCACCATTCATATTCAGTCCTTAATAACTTTTTAATTATAATAACACTCAAATGGGATATCCCAAAATAAACAAAATGGAGATGAGCTGAGCTCCTGAGCGCCCAAAGGAAATGGTTATTTGCTTGGGGCTGCTGTACAGCCGGTATGTAAACAGGCTGGCGAGGTCTGTCGGAGATGGGGTCATGTGACACCAGGTCAGGCTCGTGCCATCCTTTTATGGTCGCTAATATCCATGTTCCTGGAAAGCAATCAGGATGTTTATTGGTACTGTGGTAAAATGCAGCCGCGTGGAGCTCCGAAAACAGTAACATCGCCCGACACACAAGAAAAACGAGTCTGCGGATGGGCATATTACACGGTGACTTACTGAACAAATCATTTGACACAAAATATAACAACCAAAAATTATTTTACTGATTTAAAAATGACTTCATTGCTTCTGCAAAGAAATTGTCTGTTACATCCTACAGCTGGTTAACTGCATCCATGGCAACAGTCTTTTATTCATAGAATCAATTCCACTATTCAGAAATAACAGACTGGAGAATGCTGTCGTCGACCAATCAGAATCAAGTATTCAACAAAGTCATGTAATATACACATCTAATGAAAGGTGTGCATTCAATTCTACTCTATTCTTTTCAGGGTTCAATCACATGGGTGGCGAACAGGACTCTTGCAGGGTCCATCTCTTCACTGGGCTGTTGGCTTGTTGCTCAGCAACAAGAAGAGAAACACTCTTGAGTGCCTGTCCAAACATCTGGTTTTGTGTGTGTGTGTGTGTGTGTGTGTGTGTGTGTGTGTGTGTGTGTGTGTGTGTGTGTGTGTGTGTGTGTGTGTGTGTGTGTGGGTGTGTGTGTGTATGTGGGTGTGTGTTTGTGTGTGCCAACGCATGAGTAAGTAAACACCTGTGTTAGGCATTTTTTACAAAAGGGCATTTTAAGGGAATAGTGATTTCCAGTCAGCAAAGTTTGTATATTTGTCCATGTGCTTTGGGGCGTATGTGTGCGTTGAGGCGTGTTTGTGTGTTTGTGATTGAGTGCATGCGTTTGTGGGTGTGCATGCAGGTTTTGGAAAGCATGGGCACACTCAAAAATCGGTGTGTGTTTGGTTGTCCGTGTGAGTGCTTGAGTGCAGACTGAAGAGCATCAGTCTTTGTCACCAATTGAGTTGTAAGTCTCCAGCTTCTGTTGATGGTCCGCTAAGACCGACCCCAACCCACAAGCCCCATTATCCAAGCTTTTAACCCTTATTGTCTTTTCCACAACACAATGTGATACCGAGGTAATGTCATAATGTTATAATGTTAAAAATTCAGTTTTGGAACGCACACCATTTTCTGGGGTTTTAGCCCAATGGATATAGATGTTATCACACCCCCTTAACCAGGTTATGGGCAGAGATGGCCAGCTCCACCAGAGAACATGGAGCAGAGTGCAGATGTTTGAAATAACCTCGGCAGCGGCTTTTAGCAATGCTACAATTTAGACAAAAATTAGAACGTTTAGCCATTTTTCTTAACCCAGTGTGAAATTGCTAAAATGAGAATAGTTTGTCAATATTTAATGGGTATAATGATTTTTCTCTTCCAGGAAACAATTAGTTTTTGGGCCACATGATGTTATCTCATGTAATGTTTAATCACCCAATCATTTGGCATAATGATACCACAATTGTTGCCGTGATCTCTGATCATCGTGTGTGTGTGTGTGTGTGTGTGTGTGTGTGTGTGTGTGTGTGTGTGTGTGTGTTATTGACAACAACAACTGCGTCACAGTTCTCCTCAAGTGATTTCCCAGTAGGTCTGCAAGGGATATCTTTAGAACAACAATCACAAAGATGTTCTACCACATTGTGCAAGGAGGGCAACACCCACATTGACCCGGTGAATAATGATGTCACTAAATAACTAATGCCCGCTAGTCCAACCCCCCACGGCCCGATGAATTGAAATCCCATCCCGCACCCTAACCACAGTACAACGCCTGCATGGCAGGATTACCAGAACAAACAGTGGAGGATGTTCTGTTCCTCGAAAGGCAGGAACAAAATAAAGAGAACAAAGTTAAGAGAGGATCCCATTAGCTAAGGCCGCTGCATCCCCGCGATTCACTCCATCACTATCGTGCTAGTGTCAGGTTGGCCTGTCATTTGTTACCTCGACCCTGAATCTAATGTGAGACCGAGGCGAGAGAGAGAGAGAGCAAGAGGGAGAAAGAGTGAGCAAGAGGGACGAAGAGAGAGAGCAAGATGGACGAAGAGAGAGAGGGAGAAAGGGAGAGATGAGTTGATCTGATCTGCATGTATTCTGCAGGCACCTGTTAAGACCGTGTAGTCCTACTCCAGTTTGATACGAGGATGTGTAGAGGGGGTGTTTGTGAGCTACAGAGCACAAACGTTCATGTGGTGAGTCTGCAGGGTTTAATTGAATGAAGGCTTAATTGCTGGCCTAAATTATGTTAATTCTTATTTTTTCTTCTACTGGTGAAAGAAGGTTTTCGCTTGCTCCTTCTTTTGGCTCAGTCAACGGTCGGTGTGTAAAACACAACCTACCTTCATCAATGCTTCTATAGGAAGTCCCGTAACATTATCATAGTGGGGTATTTTAATACGCGCCACTCCCCGTCGCGAAGGATAATGTCATCTGAGAATAAATCTGATTTCACATTTGACAAAATTACATGCTGCCTCTCTGCCAATGCCAAACATTTGATACAATCTTTGGCAATGTATTCTTTAACTGAGGTTAACTTGTTTCTTATATGTCACTTCACAAACTAACTACAATTGTATCCAAATATCAAATAGACCTTGCCATCCTTTGAGTCTCGAGTCTTTCAGCAAGCTAGCTAGTGAGTCTTGCAGCAGGCTAGCTAGTGAGTATTATAGCAGGCTAGCTAGTGAGTATTATAGCAGGCTAGCTAGTGAGTATTATATAGCAGGCTAGCTAGTTAGTCTTGCAGCAGGCTAGCTAGTGAGTCTTATAGCAGGCTAGCTATTGAGTCTTATAGCAGGCTAGCTAGTGAGTCTTATAGCAGGCTAGCTAGTGAGTCTTGCAGCCGGCAAGCTAATGAGTCTCATAGCAGGCTAGCTAGCGAGTATTATAGCAGGCTAGCTAGTGAGTCTTGCAGCCGGCTAGCTAGTCAGTCTTATAGCAGGCTAGCTAGTGAGTCTTTCAGCAGGCTGGCTGGTGGCTGGTGACTCGAAGGCCTCATTCACAGCCAGGCCTAAGTAGCATTGATGATGATATTCTCCTGAGCTGCGTCAACCAGCAAACACATCACATGGAAACCAATCATTTTCAAATAAGATTGATTTGAAAATCGGTTGACTGTTTTCCTCCGGCAGTGGAGGAACAGCTGGTCACAGCAGGCCACTGGAGAAACGGGCCCTTGTGTTCCAATTCCACTCATTTCTCTGCAGTGCGATGTTGTTTTTTTTCCTGTGGGGCACAGTTCGAAATTCAACAAATAGCCGAATCCAATTGGCTAATGTACTCTACTTAGGCTTTTGTGACTCACCAATAATTTCCTATTGGATGTGTGACATTTATCTTAACGGGTTACACATGACCACACTCCAACCAACCACGCTGCAGATACTCGTGTGTAGCCATCGTCGTGGAAACGGCCACCCCACTCCTGACATGCTTTTGTCTTTTATCTGATGGCCCACGAGTGGGTCTGGAAAGGTCAGGAACACCTGTCCCTTTCTCCCTGAAAGAGAATTCCCATAATGACAATATGGCTCTGTAAGATAACAAACTACTTTTAACGACTTTTAAATGGGCACAATTAAACCTTGATTCATTTGTCTTTTGTCAACGTGCTATGTGAAGTGACGGTTGAGTAACTAAATAAATGCAAGGTTTGTAAATATTGAGGCAGTTTGGATTGAGGTAATCCTAAACTCAATAGATCACATGCGTTGTTGTCGTTATGCTGTAATGTGAGTTAAATTATGTCTTTATGAGACCGTGTTACACTGTCAGAGGCTGTATTAAAGCAGAAGTATAGTGTTGAAGCTTTTAACAGTTGCACACTTTGATGTAGTCGTCAGAAAACTGTCCCCGCTGCCCAAGTGATTCTGGGCTATAAACTCAGTTGGATCGATGCAGCAGAGTAAATCCTGTGCTTTATTGGACAGTTGGTGGGATGTGCAGTTTATTTTCCAAGTCTTAGTGTTTATTGGTCGGATGTGTTGCGACCCGTCCGATAAGGAGTGACCCTTTGATGGTCCCACCCAAACTCAAACTAATGACATCATATCCTGCCGTCGACTGTTTCTACGACCCGCTGTGCACCATATGAGGGAGGAACCAGAATACTAATGAACTCTTAACACCATTTTCCTGGTGTGTGTGTGTGTGTGTGTGTGTGTGTGTGTGTGTGTGTGTGTGTGTGTGTGTGTGTGTGGGCCTGTGTGTGTTATTGAAGGCTTTTGTTTCATAGGTTTCTCAAATGATTTCCCAGTAGGTTGGAAGGTAGATTTCCAGTACAAAATCACAGAACTAAATTTTCTACCGCGTTGACACCATGGGGTGTCTCTCTCTCTCTCTCTCTGTCTGTCTGTCTGTCTGTCTGTCTGAGACAGCATGTTGGCTCAATATTTCACAGATTGATCTTAAACAGGTTTCGTTTCTGCTAAGAAATAAGAAAAACACACTAATTCCCGGCGAGCCGATAAGACAAGAAAATGAATTACCTCCTCTCACCTTCCCAGCAATCACGGACGCCGCCGCACAGCCAGCCCATTCATAGGGAAGGGAATACTCCCCAAAGGATGCTTTCCATTTCCCGTCCCCCACACTCCCACCCACACCAATACTCCTATCCCTGTAGCGTTCATCCCCCCCTCCCCCTGCTGTTACTTAATTATCCCAGATCTAACAGCCACGCACCAAATTCTTAATTGGGAATTGATTAAAGGATGTCAATTATTTTGTGGCGCCCACTTTCTGAATGGGGGGGGGGGGGTCAAGGAAAAAGGTGCCTTCGTCAAACACAAAGCAGGTCGTAAGACGGGACGCTGTGCCGTCGCAGTCGGAGTCCATCGACATGGTGTAGAGGTGATGAGGAGGGTGGTGGGAGGAGAGGGAGGTGTGTGGAAGACATTACAAATGCTGTATGGGAAAATAACAGCCCTGAGGGGAGTACAGCGCGTCGCAAAGTCAAACGTGCGTATCTGCGTATGGGAGGAGAGGAACGAAAATGGTTCGTGAAAGGCAATGGTGTGAGACAGTGTGCCCATTTGGTTTGTTCTGAGAGAGAGAGAGGGGGGGGGGGGGGAGTTTTCATATCATGTGTGAACTGTAGTCGCTCGTTTACACACTGCGTGCGCCGGAGCTGAATTTGCTTTTACATTGGACGAAATGGGGGATGTATGGGGGTGAAATAACTTAAAACAGTACTGGAAATCAATGCGGAAAACATACATCGATTCTGGGATGTGTGTGTGTGTGTGTGTGCGCGCGTGCATGTATGTACACAGACACAGACCCAAAAACTCTCTCTTAACACACACACACACACACACACACATACACACACACACACTAACCTAGCATGCAAATCCCAGGCTCCAGGTGAAAGCTTCTGACGATCGGGTTTGAGCCGGATAAACCCAGAACTTTGTGCTCAGAAGGATAAGTAATTTCCAGTGACCGGGCCCTGAACTCACAAGACCGAAATGCACAGAAAGAGAAATTTGATCACGCACACAGAAACACACACACACACGCTTTACACCACATCGGCCTGCATCTACTGGCTACTGACAATTTTTTGTGTGTGTGTGTGTGTGTGTGTGTGTGTGTGTGTGTGTGTGTGTTTCTCTCTGTCCTTAAAATACTGCATTCATCCGCAGCAGGGTCTACCTGTGCCAAAATAATTACATCTAGCCTAGCTTGCTCTGGGTCACCTTGGAATTTGGAAAGACTGGGCTGGTGTGCCATTGATGTTGACGCTTCAATTTCTTTCGTGTGTGCTTGCTTGAACGAGTGTGTGTGTCTCTGTGCTTTATTGCAGCTGTGTGGGTGTGTACCCGTCTGTTTTGAGTTTGTGAGTGTGTGTTTATGAGTTTTAACCCAATGAATCAGCTTGCAGGCTAATGAGGCTGTAAGATACTACAGGGAGGCCAAACCCTTTCTTAAACAGCTGCAGGGTTAGAAAATAAACTGTATAGAAATAATCTGTCAAGGATTTCCCTCCAAATCAAAACTCATTGCTTAGCTAAATATGAAAATATTACCTTGAAATATACAGAATCTATTTCCCCCCTTACATTATTGTTGAGGTGTTCTAGGAAGGTCCATCATTTCTTTTCAAAGGCCCCACACATTCGTCCTTCACCTGTGGATGAGGCTGGTACAGCTTTTACACAAGTGTAGGCTAGGTGAGCTGGAGGCGATAGGGGAAACACCTCCCTGCCACAGTCCTCTAAAAAACATCACCTCTACACCTATACCATCCAGGAGGCAAATAGGACTTCAGGACTATTTTATTGAACGTTTTTTTTTACCTCCTCCAGGGATTACCATAAAAAACCCAGAATCTCATTTCAGTTCACTACAATTCAATTGAGATTCTGGGTTATCCCGGATTTACCCTGGAAAAAAAAACCAAATCCCTCTTGAATGGAGGGAGGGCCCCCCAGGGCCCCTTGTGTGTGGAGGCAGCGGTGCCAACACCTTGCCACAGTCTCACTGCTTATTTATAGATTTTTAAAATGGGTTTGTTTATTGTCCCCTGTGCGTCCACACTGCAGCTCCTGAGGACTGAGGGGGGGGGAGGACGCACAGGGGACAATAAACACACACATTTTAAAAGTGAGTGAGTGTGTGTGTGTGTGTGTGTGTGTGTGTGTGTGCGTGTGTACCCCATGTCCCCCATGCAGGGGGGACACATGTGTTCCCCTCTGTGGTATTTTCTAATCACCGCGCGGCCGCCATGCCTCTCTCAGGCGGTTTCAAACAATAAGTCCGACATCCCTGTCGGCACGTCCGTCCTTCAGAATGAATTAACCCCTTCGCACCCCGCCTCCAAGATCAGGCCGAGCGTCTGCTGCTCTCCGATCTGCTCCCCCCCCCCCCCCCCCCCCCCAACAGCCCGCCCGGGTTCAAGCCTTCTGCCGGAGAATGTTCTGCATAACGCTGTCAACCGCTCATTGCCATGTTGGTCTTCAGGGGAAGGGCTGATTGCAGGCGCCTAGCCACCAATTGTTGCTGGACTGCTGGAAAAGATGTGGCGGGGGGGCATGTACACATACGCACACATACGCACACATACGCACACATACGCACACATATGCACACATACGCACACATGCCCGCGCACACACATGCAGACATACACGCATTCGCATACACATATACACACACAGACACACACGCTTAGGCACACACACACGCACACACACACACACACACACACACACGCACGCGCGCACGCAGGGAATATGGAGGCGCTTTTCAAGTGACCATTACATTAGAATAATTCTATTCAGAATTTCAGCAGCAACCACTTCTGATGCACAGAACGGTAGCCTGCGTGTTCGTTAAACACGCTTAAAAAATAACCTTTGGCATTATTTCATTTTTTTATGAAGCCGGCTATTGTCTCTTCTACTCTGTAGCCTGGAGTATTCCGGTATTTAATATTCACTGCAGCATAATTATCATATCCTTTTAGAACACAGTGCAGGTTTCTTTTAAATAACATATGAAATAGGAAGCCTGACAAAACGCGTGCACACGCATGCACACGCAAACACACACACTCATGAGCACGCAGACACACACTAGCTCACGGTCATGCACAACCAAACACACACAAGGCCATTCGGTAATGCACACCCAAACACGGTCATGCACACCCAAACACACAGTCAAACACACACACACACACACACACACACATACACACACACACACACACACACACACATGCGGTCATGCACACACAGTCAAACACATGGTCATTCACACACACAGTCATGCACACCCAAAAACACACACATGGTCATGCACACCCAAACACGAGCACAGACGCTCATAAACACACACACACTCATGCACACCCAAACACACACACACACACCAGTCATGCGATCTCCATCTCCATATCAGCACTATACGACCGCTGGTGAAATAGGGACATCGTGGTGGTAAACCGCGGGACGGACAGGCCATAACGTCTGATGGAGGAAGACCCCTGAGGAGGGGTCGGGGGGCCATTGGAGTGACACGGCCTATGAGCCGCCACTCCCGCACTTTATATCTGGGTGGCTTCTCTCTGATTGGTTGGTCCCCAGTGCCTTTTAACTAGAGTGGTTTGTTCCACCTTATACCCACTCCTGGAGAAATCTATCTCCACCCACGTACGGGAGCTTCACGAAGGGAAATCAGGCACTCGTGCACAACGCCGGTCACACAAGGGACGTGCGTGTGTGTGTAAACGTGGAGATTTACAGGGTGGGTGGGATGAAAAAGCCAGACCACAGCGGTCAAAGCAGAGATATTGTAATACTTCTGGATTCACCCTTGTTGTTGTGGTGGGCAACCTTTCCAAAAGATGGGCAATTGCCGTGTATAAGTTATAACAACCAATAACCTGCAATATAAATAATTTCTACTGTCTTATTAGCAATGTGCTCCAAATGAATATTTATGAATGGTTTGGTAAAAGGTACAGATGAGTGATGTTGTGGAGTTGTGTTCTGTTGTGGAGTTGTGTTCTGTCAGTGTGGCGAGGATTGACTACAGCACCAACATCAGACCGTCCAAACACCAATATGTCAATACAGGTGGGTGTATTTGTATGACATCACTTCCTGTTTGTAACACACCCTTACACAACCAAAGCACATGTAGGGCATACGGCCCTCCTCCATTGATCCGTTTAAACGGAAGGCTTCTCACTGCAGCCTTGAGTATGAACAAAACAGCATAGAGTTTTGAAATGGGATTTGAGAATCGAATCAGAGGCTCTCTCAGCGGAAAGATAGGTTCAATTTAATACATTTTAGGCCAAACTGCCTCAACGGGCCTTTTCTTTTTCTATTATTTTCTTCATTTCCAAGGGACTCCACCCACTTTCACTTAAGAAGAAAGAAAGAAGAAAAAAAAATGCAAGGGCCTTGAACGTCAATGGCCTGAGGAATGACTTCCATGCGTACACACGCCCAACAGGTTCACGTGGGAGCGGTGGCCTTGCAGAAGTGAATAGATGTAAATATTGTCATTGTCATCCTTTTAAGAGCGGGAGTGAAAAGAACCATTCCCTGATGGAGACTAGCCAGGCCTGCACGCCGCCTCCTGACGGAGAGCCGCCCAGGGCCAGAGGAGCCGGTGATGTAAGCGCTTATGCAAGTCCGCTGCCTCGTTGTACAATAGGCGGGCTTCTTCGAAAGCGCGCTATTTTTATTGCGCGTAAGGTGTGAATGTTCTGCATTCTATCCCGTCCGTCGACACAAACAACGCTTGTGATTAAAAGCGATAGACACGGTTCACATTTTAGTTTATATTAAGGCCACATAAAACTGAAAAGCATATTAGAGTGTCACTCTTCGTTTAGGCATTGAGTGATTCGTGATGTGGAAAGCCAGAAACCTCCAGCAGCAGAGCGGACGGAGTCACTGTAGCCCTCACTGTTGATGTTTTTTTTTTGTTGGTTTAATTCATATGCTTCATTCAGTATTCTTTGATGTATAGCCCTCAGCCAATCACTGCCGAGGAAGGGCGGGGGAGAGACGAGGCGGGAGCGTCTCAGCACCACGCGCCGCGCCAGTCGCTCTCCACTGCAGCGAAGCGGCACAGAGAGAGAGAAAGAGAGAGAGATAGAGAGATAGAGAGAGGAGGGCTTGCGCCTACTTTCAGATGCCACATCCCCTTTTACTAAGGACACATTTTGGTTGAGTTCCAGTGCCAGTGGTGTCGCTGTGCGCATCGATGGGTGATCCCGACTCCGTGGAGTCACACCGCGTCCCCCTGCATCGTCTGGTCCGCGTCCTTCCCCCGCCACCTCCTCGTCTTCTCCTCCGCCTCTCTGCCGGGTTGCGGCGGCTCATCACTTCATCGCTCCTCCGCTGCCTGTAGGATTTGTTCCAAGTTCCGGACGTGGGACGGGCTAACTCTACTGTTTGGTTTCGTTAAAAAACAACTATTGGTGGGCTGTGAGTGTGGTGGACCCGTAGAGGTTTCCGGCGGGTGTGCGTGCGTGCGTGAGGTGGGGTGGATCCAGAGGCGCACCAGAGCCATGAAGTTGAGCGGTTCCACGGAGCAGCGGTGCGTGTTGTGATCGGCTCGTTTATTCAGTGTAGAATACTGCTTCAGTCTGCTGGTTGGTAGTTCGAGGCTGGTCGTCCGAGTAGATCGCGATTCCTTTGCCTACTTTTTTTTGTTTATTAACAAACGAGCCCAAGAGAAAGATGAAGACCCTTTATGACTTTTCACATTTGACTTAAGCAAGCGACGGAGAGACTTCTCGAAGCTGCTACAGGAACCCTCTCGACCCCCGTGCAGACAACCTTACCGACAGCGAGTTGGCTAGTCTTCGACAATCGGTGTGTAAGTGTGGAGGGGGCGGGGGGATTACCGATCACCAACGGTAATCAGACGACCGCAGAACACACACCACGCACATCTGAGGCTAGTGTTGGTCGTAACACGCGGAGACCATGAAGAAGTTCCGTAAGGTCCTGGACGGCCTGACCACGTCCTCCCCCGGAGGGACTCTGGGCTCCCCGTCCTACGGCAGTGCGGCTGGGACCCCCACCGCGTCCACTCCCAGGGAGATCGATGTCCAGGAGACGCTGGTCTCGGAAAACTTTCAGCTATGTAAGGTGAGTAACCAGTGTGATCTGTGATGGAGAGACGGGCCACGGTCTCTCTCTCCTCAGGAGCTGCAATGTGGACCAAGAGTCGGAGCCTAGATCCGTCATCTCTCCCTCCCGCTTCTTGCCCTGCATCGTTTTTCCTTTTGTAACAACATTGACATTAATATAATGTGTTAATGGTTGATCCAGATGTGAGCCTAAAGTAGGTGTTCCTAAAAGCCATGAGTTAGTGGGTGAGTGAACTCCAAAACATCGGTAACTCATTCCCACTAACGACAAACTTGAAGCCAATAACCGAAAAGAGCCTGGACAGGCTTTCAGTCGTAAAGCAACGGTCGTGATTATTCTGTCCCGTTGTTTTCCTATTGTTCTATTTCCTCCATAAAGCTACGGCTCCACGGCCATGTGTGCACAGCTTCTTGCTCTCCTGTAACGTGACTGTTCTGCACACCCAGTCACCATGTAAGAACCAGCAAGCCAGCCGTTATGGGCTGGCCATGTCGACCCCCCCCCAACTCCCAGCCGGTCTGTGCGTAGGATACGGGACGATTTGAAGTAAGGGAAAGAGTTTCCCCGCGATAGAAAATGGGAGATTCAAAGGGAGTTAATGGAGGTGTCGATTTTATTAACCGGCGGTTCTTCCCAACCCAAGCTTCTTTAGACAAAAAGCCAGCAAGCCCCTCGGAGCGACCCTGCAGTGTTATCGGGCCGCTGATCATTCATCGTGGGGCTCTATTTATAGCCACCTCCGCGCCCATTGCAGCCCTGCTGGTGTATTTAGACCTGACTGCAGTGATAATTCTTTGCCTGGAAGGGAGTTGATTTTTTCCCTCTGAATAATTGATTAAGAGGATGGATCCAACGTTTTTTTTTTTGTGTGTGGAGACACATTATTGAAGTGAGAAAGGCATGTTAGTTTTACATGAGAGGGAAATAATGGTCTGTGTGTGTGTGTGTGTGTGTGTGTGTGTGTGTGTGTGTGTGTGTGTGTGTGTGTGTGTGTGTGTGTTCATTATGGTGGGCGTGTGATTTTTGTGTTCATAATGGGGTGTGTGTGTCTGTGTGTGTTCATTATGGTGGGCGTGTGTTCATAATGGTGTTGCTGTATTTGTGTCAGTGTGTGTTCATAATGATGGGTGTTTGTGTCTGTGTTCATAATGGTGGGTGAGTGTTTGTGTGTGTGTGTGTTCATAAGGGGTTTGTGTTTGTGTGTGTGTGTGTTCATAATGGGGTTTGTGTGCGTGTGTTTGTGTGTGTGTGTGTGTGTGTGTGTGTATATGTGTTCATAATGGTGTGCGTGTCTGTGTGCGTCTATAATGAGAAGGGTGTGCGATGTCCCTGTGTGTGTTCATAGTGGGGTTATGTTAAAGCTATGTACCGCTGTCACGCTGCATGGTAGATTAGCATTGGTTTCGATTGGTTTGCTGTCATAGCAATTGGTTCTCAGCAAGTAAACACATGGCACAAAAAAATAGCAACAACAATCAATGTAAATAAATCTGCATTTTTCTAACCAGGCCATGTCGGGCCTCTGTCTCCCTTCCATATCCTTTCTGCTCTGATGGTGATGACAGCGAGCAGATAATTGAACAAGGTCGAGCTAAGAAGTACTGGCTATTCATTACAGCAACATCGATCGTGGACTCCTATAGATTGTCATAGACTTCACATCAGTGTTGCCTCACTCGCCATCTTCCGGACTAAAGACTTGCTTTCTGCATGTAAAAGTAACCCTTTCACTTCCATTCTCTTATAAAGCCACAAGGTATGGTCTTATTTTACACAGGCGATTTAGTTTTTAACGATAGATGGCATCATTAAAGCGCTGAATAACAGCTGTGGTAGTTTGTGAGTGTGTGGGAAGTGTCAGAATCCTGGCTGTCTCTCCTGTAGCAAGCACAGGCACATGACCCTTCCTCTGTCGAAGATGGAAAGGAGGGAAAGGGGATCGGATGAAGTATATCCAGGCATTCTTCTCCTCTCCCTAGGTGTTGCGGGAGATATAATAGGGGAAGCTTACAGGAGGATGAAATGGATTAGAGGGGAAGGCGTCTCTCCTGCTGAAGGATGGGAACTTTGTAGGGATGGCAGGGGGGAGGGAGGAGGTAGATCTCAGAGGAAGTGAACAACGTGTACCATTCATTCACCTGTTTGTTGATTCATTTATTCACCTCCATCTATCCCTTTTATTTGAACCACTAATGAGGGCCAAGACATCTAGATTTGTGCCCAGACATTTTTCAGAGACAGCGGGAGATTTATGCGACTGACATATACCATTCATTCACCAGTTCATTCATTCTTCCTTTCACCAGTGCAACACATCCATCCATCTCTCTTTTACTTGGCACTACTAATGAGGGCCAAGACATCTAGATTTGCGCTCAGAATATTGCCATCCATCCTTCTGCAGGGCTTTCTTTACAACCTGGAGGGATGCGTTTCATTACTGCAGGTATGAGTTCAAGGTCCCTCGCTCCTTTTTAAGGGGGTTGCGGAGGAAGGCAGCCGGAACCCAGCTGGCCCACGGGAAAGAATGTGATTGTGTCTGATGGTCTCATTGTGTTTCACGGAGGGAAGAGATGACTAACGAAAAGCCTCTCTGTGGAAACAGGCGCAGCAGAGAACACATGCGCAGGAAAGAGAGATGATTAAGTTACCACCGTGTGGGATATACAGGAAGATAAACGACCAAACGTCACATAGCAAAATGTTTGCATGCTAAAATACAGACATTTCCAGACATATATGTGCCAATACTTTACGAGGAATATGTCCCGATCATCTGCCCCTGATGCTCTCCTGCACAGCGGCGCCACCTACGGGGTGAATGTACGCAAGGCGGTGGCCATTAGGATATTTAGAGCTCATGTGTAAGGTCATGCTGTGGTGCTCACTGTGGCTGTACACGCTGGCCAGATGGTACGGCCTCCCATTGGTTCAGGGTGTGAACTCCTCACCCCTAACGCTTCCCCCACTCAAGTGCATGGCAGGGAAATCCACATCCTGTGGTAACTCTGCCCAGTCCCGGGCCCCTCTGTCCCTCTGCACCCCCACCCCACGGGTCCCACAGCTACTCAGGCTGAGTGCAGAGTCGTGTTTGCAGTATTAACGGATCCGTCTGCACATATACCGTGTGCTGGTATTTAAGGCATTCCTGTAGCAATGAAGTGATTGGTTTACATGTAGCACGTGGGGATATCTGTATTGCTCTCTCGTTTTTTTCGGTTTGTGCATAGACTATAAATCGCTGAGTGTTTTGAGCCTGGTAATGAGTTTTAAAGGCCTCCGTTGGTCAAATGAGTCCTAAAGGATCATGTCTAGTCTTAGTAGAACCAAATTGAATCTCGCTATTGTTTCAAGGACTCCTCCTGTGCGGCAAGTTTTTAATCTTTGGTAATCCTTTTGAGTTTCTTCATCTGAACTCCGACAGGCGATACCCTCTGCGGTGTCTTAGCGACTCACTCTCTTTCATTGAGACGCTCTGAAGAGCTTTCTTTTTTCCCAAGTTTGAGAGCGCTTGAAGATCAAAGTTGGGGGATGATAGAGAGTGCTTCTTCCCTCCGCCTCGAGTCCGTGGCTCTCCTTGCCTTTTATCTGCAGGCATCTCACGGTCGCCCGTGGGTAGCCGATAATGGCTGGCCTCTTTGTAGAGATGATGACATTACCGCTTATACCTTGATGTGGCTCAACACTCAAGGCGCAAAGTTTGCTACTCTCTGCTCGCTCGCCTCCTCGGAGCGGTGAAACGGTGACTCAATTGTCGGGGTCGTAGCCGTGCCGCCATTAGCCAGGGGATGATGGTCTATCCAGAGCTCAGGATCACTGAGAGAAGGGAGAAGATGCTGTGAAATCAAGCAAAGGACAAGTGAATTATCTGCTCCGGCGTTAACCCCTTCAGAGAGCAGACACAAGTGTAGGACGGTAACACACACATTGGAGCAGCGCGGCGCCAAGTGTGACTCTGGCACTCTCCCACTGGTGAATCCCTTCCAACATATGGCCCTGCTTCCGTCGTCGGTCTTTAAATACAGGCGGCCTGGTGGGAAACAGCTCCTGACACGCTGAAAGCAAATGAGCCTTAAGGTTTACTGTTTCGGTTTTGGTTTCGGTTAAGAGTCAACATTGCTTTGCTGGAGTGTGTTTCTTGTTTAAAATGACATTTTGCTGCAGGAATGAATGAGCCACTGGCTGTCATTACCAGGGAGTGATACAATGTACACATTCACAGTCTGCATGAGTTCTACTGCCAGTGGGAGCACTGATCCCCGCGGAGAGCTCGGTCCAGAAGCGATATCATCATCCCATGCGATGTCCAATCGACAACAACAACAACAATAAATAATCACGTGCGGGGAAACGCATGGAGAAACAAATCCCATGTTCTCTTCCATGTGAGGCACCGAAGACTTGAGTGCTGCGGGTGCCTTGTTCCTCCCACCTCTAATGCTACTTCCTATTGTCATGCCTCAGTTATGCCTAATGATGTTCCATTCCTGCCATTTCACCCACTCAGACAGAAAATATTGGGCGCATAACATAAACATAATCTGGTAACAAATGCTCTGAATTCACGCTCGTAACAATAGAGTTCCCTAGTTGTGCATTGTATGGTTGTTAAGCTGCAATGGGCCTTATTGAGATACATCTTTTTTATTTTTTTTTTTTTTTTTTACACTTAAAATATGTCTACATGCATAGACATATTCTAAGTGTAGCCTCTCTGTATCTTGTTCGCTATTCCCTTTACTGTTGCATGCATATATGCATATATAGACTCGAGTTGCTCTGTCAGACTTAACACCACACTTAATTGTGTGAGGCCACTGCAAACAACCACGCAATGATAACGCCACACACAAGGTAATTTATAAAGTAGTAAACAAGGTCGTATGTATATACAAACGTCTGATCCGAACAGACACACACACATGCATTTGAATACACACGCATTTTCCTATTGCTTGTGTATTGGTGGATGCATAATGTGTGTGTACCAAACAAGCAAACATGTGTAAGTAAGTGTGTGTGTGTGTGTGTGTGTGTGTGTGTGTGTGTGTGTGTGTGTAAATCATGTAAGACACCCCTGCATTTAAGTGTTAATTAGAGATCAAGATGAAATGAGCATTCAAGTCCATCAGCGGCAGCCTTTAAAGCAGGGGTCTCAAACTCGCGGCCCGGGGGCCAATTGAGGCCCGCGGCCCAATTGAGGCCCGCGGGATGATATTTTGTGGCCCCCTACTTGACATCAAAGTTTAGTGTTAGTGTGGCCCGCGCGTTGTTGTCAAACGCACATTTTTGCTGAGTTACTTGCCACGCTTTTTTATCACTTGTGATAGGGTGACCAGATGTCCCAGTTTTGCCGGGACAGTCCCAATTTTGAGTTGCGTGTCCTGAGTCCCGACCAAAAGCCAAAGAACGCTAAAATATACCGGTTTCCACCAAGCACTATGAAATGTCCCCTGTTGTCAGCGATTACATAGCCAACGTGATCTCATTATAGTCCGATCATTAACTTTTTTAAAACAAGATTGGGTCAGTTGTTTTACTTTTTTTTGTGGAATACTTGATGTGGCCCAGCCTGACCCAGACTCTGACTCCAGCGGCCCCCAGGTAAGTTGAGTTTGAAACCCCTGCTCTAAAGTGACCCCATGGTGACCTTTAGTCATCAGTATGATAAGCGCATCCCTCCCAGGGAACCCGGGAACAGAATCGGGACACCAACTGATTAACAGCCGTCTAAAAAGGCTTTCAAGTGAATCACATCACGATGTCTCCTCTGCTGTCTAGAGCCTAATTGGAACCTACTGTGTGTTTTTGTGTGTGTGTGTGTGTCTATATATTTATATATATATACAGTGCCTTGCAAAAGTATTCACCCCCTTGGCATTTTTGGTGTTTTGTTGCCTCACAACCTGGAATTAACATGGATTATTTGAGGATTTGCTAATTTAATTTAAAGAAGATGAAGATGTTTTTGTTTTTTTTATTGTGAAGCAAACAACAAATAGGACAAAATGACAGAAAAAGTCAATGTGCATAACTATTCACCCCCCTAAAGTCAATACTTTGTAGAGCCACCTTTTGCGGCGATCACAGCTCCAAGTCGCTTTGGATAAGTCTCTATGAGCTTGCCACATCTTACTGGGATTTTTGCCCATTCCTCCTTGCAAAACTGCTCCAGCTCCTTCAAGTTGGATGGTTTGCGCTTGTGAACAGCAATCTTTAAGTCTGACCACAGATTTTCTATTGGATTGAGGTCTGGGCTTTGACTAGGCCATTCCAACACATTTACATGTTTCCCCTTAAACCACTGAAGTGTTGCTTTTGCAGTGTGTTTGGGGTCATTGTCCTGCTGGAAGGTGAACCTCCGTCCTAGCCTCAAATCACGCACAGAGTGGTATAGGTTTTGCTCAAGAACATCCCTGTATTTAGCACCATCCATCTTTCCCTCAACTCTGACCAGTTTCCCAGTCCCGGCTGCTGAAAAACATCCCCACAGCATGATGCTGCCACCACCATGTTTCACTGTGGGGATGGTGTTCTTTGGGTGATGCGATGTGTTGGGTTTGCGCCAGACATAGCGTTTTCTTTGATGGCCAAAAAGTTCAATTTTAGTCTCATCAGACCAGAGAACCTTCCTCCATACATTTTGGGAGTCTCCCACATGCCTTTTCGCAAACTCAAAACGTGCCATTTTGTTTATTGCTGAAAGTAATGGCTTTCTTCTGGCCACTCTGCCATAAAGCCCAACTCTATGGAGCGTACGGCTTATTGTCGTCCTATGTACAGATACTCCAGTCTCTGCTGTGGAACTCTGCAGCTCCTCCAGGGTTACCTTAGGTCTCTGTGCTGCCTCTCTTATTAATGCCCTCCTTGCCCTGCCCGTGAGTTTTGGTGGGCGGCCGTCTCTTGGCAGGTTTGCTGTTGTGCCATGTTCTTTCCATTTGGTTATGATAGATTTGATGGTGCTCCTGGGGATCATCAAAGATTTGGATATTTTTTTAGAACCTAACCCTGACTTGTACTTCTCAACAACATTGTCCCTGACTTGTTTGGAGAGTTCCTTGGTCTTCATGGCAGTGTTTGGTTAGTGGTGCCTCTTGTTTAGGTGTTGCAGCCTCTGGGGCCTTTCAAAAAATGTGTGTATATGTACTGACAGATCATGTGACACTTAGATTGCACACAGGTAGACATCATTTCACTAATTATGTGACTTCTGAAGGTAATTGGTTGCACCAGATCTTTTTATGGGCGTCATAACAAAGGGGGTGAATACATATGCACATGCCAAATTTCAGTTTTTTATTTCTAAAAAATAGTTTTATGTATATATAGATTAAAAAAATATTGAACTAAAGGCTGTCATGTAACAAAATAGGTAAAAAGCCAAGGGGGGTGAATACTTTTGCAAGGCGCTGTATATATATATGCAGCATTCGTCATGACTAAAGCCTCTCCATCTCCATCGGTGCTGCTATGCAGTCCCACATCTAACAACAGGTGGGAACATCAAAAAGGCTGTGGCGGCTTTCATGTACGTTCTGCCCCAAGGTCCTCTTCCCACTACACTGAGTGGAGAATGAAGTATGCTATCGGTGCTGTTGACACACCTCCCAATTACAGCCAATGGATGAGTAGGGCTTGAGCGTTATTTTTGTTGCTCAAGTGCACTTTGGCAGGTTTGCAGCAGATGCATGTCAGCTTTTTAACAAGCTTAACACTGCATCAATGCTCAGAATGAGAATTATTGTCAATAGATCGAAAAACACAGCTCTGGTCTTGTTAGGGCTTGTACCATTCTAACCCGGTGGGACCATCCTAATTTTTCACAGTTTTGTTGCACTTCCTTTTGATTCCCTGAAGATCAGACCCAAACAAACACCCCGTCTCAGCGAACCCCAAACAACGGAACAAAGGATTATCCTCCGTAGTAGATAGATCTCTCTGTACCGTGCAGTCTGAGTTACTCACACTAGTACATCAATACCATCAAAGGTACTTTTGAGCACCGCTCAAAATATCTCTCTTCAAACTGCGCTTTATTTTGCTCTCATCTCCACGACTACTTTTCTCTCTGTCTTTGATTTATACATTGAACACTCCCAAACTCCCAGCAGCATCTGGACTCACGCGACTGAGACACAGTACTACCTTTGAGTCTCATTTATGGGGGTCACGTGATCCCGGTCACACGATTGCAGGGTTTTTTCCTCCCCGTCCCCTATAAAATTGCACGACCATAAATAACATGCCACGAGGAGTGATCTCTTTCGGCTGGACGCCAACAGGTTGTGTGTATCCGAGTGTGGTAGTGTAGATAGTCGTGTGTGTGCCCGTTGCGACAGGCGCAATGTATTTAACAACCGTCATTGTGCGCTGCATTGTCTTTCTGCTGGGCGATATCTATACTACATCAACACACACTCGACGCTCACGCCTGCACACGGGTGCCATGCTTGTGCACATGCGTGCACGCGTGAAGATATTGGTGGCATAAGCCAGGGATGCTCGTACTGGATATCAAAGCTGTTGGCAGGGCATGAAGGAGGGACCAACAGGGACCCACCCGTCAGAAAGGTGTGTGAGGGTGCATCTATGGGGACAGGGAGGTTCACTCAAATGATGCATACATCACGGTTATTTTGTCTTCCACCTTTTATATTTTTGTGCCTTTGTGTGTGTTTGTGTGCGTTTGGAGGGGGGGATGTCATGTCGTATGTCATACCTCCTACGCATGTGACATCTCAAAACAACAATGTGAATATATGGTTAAAAAGTAGTTCAGTACAGTTATATTGAGTGAGTGTATTTATTCATTATGTATCGATGGATGAATCATGGAAAGATATATGATGAGATGGATGGGCAGATGGATAGACCTCTAGCTAGATGAAGAGAGATGGATAGATCTCTAGCTAGATGAAGAGAGATGGATAGACCTCTAGCTAGATGAAGAGAGATGGATAGACCTCTAGCTAGATGAAGAGAGATGGATAGACCTCTAGCTAGATGAAGAGAGATGGATAGATCTCTAGCTAGATGAATGGAGATGGATAGATCTCTAGCCAGATGAAGAGAGATGGATCAGTAGATGGATGGATATATTGCTAGATAAAGGGACGATGATGTATGGACAGCTAGACCATGGGAGGATGAATGGATGTATGGATGGACGGACAGATGGATGTGCCGCTGGATAAAGGGGGGACAGATGGATGGATAGGGGAATAGATAAGGGAGAGCTGGAATGTCTAAACACCACAGACTCGCTTGGCTTGTGGAGCGGTGTTGGTGCACCCTAGGGTGCTGCAGTCTATTTATAGAACTACAGGGTCTAGCCGTGCTCAGTACTGAGAGAGAGAGAGAGAGAGAGAGAGAGAGAGAGAGAGAGAGAGAGAGAGAGAGAGAGAGAGAGAGAGAGAGAGAGAGAGAGAGAGAGAGAGAGAGAGAGAGAGAGAGAGAGAGAGAGAGAGACCTTAGTGGAACACTGGCTTCCATACGACACTTCATGCTTCCAATTATGCAGTATATACATCATCAATGTGGCGTCAACAGCAGACAATTTTATTGTGGGAATTTATCTTGTGTGAGATTGGCCACTTTTCTCCATCCCATATTTGCATGGGAAAACAAAATCAGCATAAACATGTGGACCTGTAAGGATTTCATATGCCAGCAGGGGGTTCATGATATATTAGATGTAAGGGCATGGACCCAACAACAAAATGTAATAATAATGTGCAGATGGACGCATAATCGACGCACAAACATACACAGAAACCCAAACAGACCCTAAACATACACACACACATATATGTACAGCCACATACAGACAAACAGAAAGAGGGAGAAAATACGGCCTTGGAATCTTTGAAATATGCATGAGGAGCTCTGAGATTCACCACGGTAAATGCATTTTTCATCCACTCCTCAGTGCTGTTGTATGTATATTTAATGGCCCTTTCCCTTCTGGGAGGTTCCTGGGCCCCTCATCTACAGACCCCAGCCATAGGAGCCCTGAGCTACTGTGGACCACTTAATGGAGCCCGCTGGTTCAAACCTAGCACCTTCTCCTGTGTGTGTGTGTGTGTGTGTGTGTGTGTGTGTGTGTGTGTGTGTGTGTGTGAGTGTGTGTGTGTGTGTGCACGCGGTTGAGTGATTGTATGCATACACTCGTACCTCCATGCATTCATGCATTGCATATTTCACCCAATATAAAATTACAATGACAAAGTTAATCATGAAGACAACCCTGCATTGTTGGCCTAGGTAGTCCAATTTGTGTTAACAAAGACATTTTGGAGTGAGACTGGGCTTTGTGGGAAATTCAAAAGACTTGATTTACACTGTGTTGTGTTTCTTGAATATATAGATTACATTGTTTATGCTGTGTGCGGTCTGGATTAGTACGCAAGTCACGACTCTGCTTAAAACAGTGGTGCATAGTCTTGACTGTGTGTCCCACTGTGGTTCAGTCACTGTGTGTGTGTGTGTGTGTGTGTGTGTGTGTGTGTGTGTGTGTGTGTGTGTGTGTGTGTGTGTGTGTGTGTGTGGTTGTGTGTGTGTGCGTGCAAGTACAAAGGGTTTGAGAATTGGAAATCTGGACTCACAAATAATTAGAAATTCAACAAAGGCTCCACACAGAAGGGTGCAAATTAAATGTGTGAGTGAGCTAGCGGGGGCCGGAGGAAGCTGGTGGGGCCCTCAGTGGAGGGGGGGGGGGGGGGGGGGGGGGGGTGTCATGTGGTCTCTGTGGTAGTGGGGGGGTGGACCCTGAGGAGGGGGGAGGCGTGTGGGTGGTTTGTATGGTCGCTCTCAGACCTGCAACCTTTTAAGTCGAATGGGAATTCTCATTTCTAAATGCATTTTGACTTTTAAAGCAGTGGTGTATTAATTGTCCAGATTCCACTAAGACTGAGTCAATCAATCCTATAATCCTATATTTCCCTCCTCATTTGAAAGCTTCAAATATTCTCTAATAATGGATTAAATAAAAAATATAGACATTTGAATTTGCATTGCATTTCCTAAATAGTGACGTTGTTAAAGACACAAATATAGCACTGTCTTTCTCAGCCATCCATCAGAGATGTAACCCCTGTCAGCTGCAGTGAAATCTTAC
>NC_136936.1:47455654-47469941 GCF_949987615.1 Pollachius pollachius
GTGTGTGTGTGTGTTTATTCATGTGTGTTGGTGGCTCTCGGACAGGGCTGGAGGCCAGGACCCTGCCTCCACCCTTGTGCTCGGGACGCTGTGCAGCCAAAGTGAAACCCTTTTCAATAAAGGCCTCTGGTAATGGAATCCTAGCCACGCCTGATAGACAGTCACTTCTCATCACAGTCCATCAGCACACACACACTGCACAGCCCCGACAAGACGGTCAGACAGGAGTGAGAGCGAGGGGAGAGAGAGTAGGGTAAGAGTGTGGTGAGATGGTGAGAGTATGTGAAAAAGGGCCTATACAGAATACAGATGGAACGAAGGGACAGGCAGATTAACTAATCCATGCAGTTCGATTGTTTTGTATCCCTTTTTCTATCCATCTATCTTCTGATCAATCAATCGATGGATGATTGTTCTATGTTTAAATGGATACACAACAAGCGATCGTCAGATATATATATATATATATATATATATATATATATATGTGTATATATATATATACACGAACCCAGCGATATAGCATCAATATTATTGACACTATAACATAAATTCCCAATATCCAATATCCTCTCTCTCTTTCATACTCTCCCGGTCTCGCTCCGTATTTACTTCTGTGCCCATGCACTACTTCCCCTTTGGACAAGGCCTTTCTAGTCAAAGCATGCAAGCTCCAGTTGTGTCTTGGTCCAGTCCGCATGCTAGCTAAATACTGCGCTAGCATTCATCCATCCCTCTCTCAAACACACGGTGAGGTAAAGTGGTCGGCAAAAAGTATTTATTTTTATGTCGGTGCAGAATAATTAATTGTGTGCTAATACCATTGACCTAGAATAAAATAGGCCAGGCAGACAGTCTATAGTGCTTTGTATACCAACGGCTGTCTACGCAGTTTTGTCGATTTATAATTTTGTTCAGCAAGTGTGACATTCTCTGAGTTGTCATTGTCTTTCTTCCGTGCAATCATCTCAAAATAAGTTAGCTCTTACATCAGCGCCCATCTGTCTTCATGAACTATTTAATAACACAATTCTGGGAAATATCGCTCAAGATTCTGTTCTGCAATTGATAGCCATTGGAGGCTACTACCAACCAAGGCAGTGTGAGGGATCGGCTTCTTGGCTTTTATAAGAGAGACACTGACCCTGCGGCTTATTCTTAATTTCTACTTGCTGCAAAAAAAAAGATGATACAGCTGACCTGTATTGAAAAGTTGAGCAAGTTGAAAGATGATACAGCTGACCTGTATTGAAAAGTTGAGCAAGTTGAGTCATATGCACATATGCTGAACCGTGCAGCATACGCCTCGGCATTCGACCCCGGCTGCGTTATAAAGCCATTATGTAGCATAAAGGTGACCTATTATACCACCAGGTGTGAGTGTGATTAGCCATTACAAGCCGGTTTGAAAATCTCCCTCTTCTAACATCACTAGTGGGCGTGTCCTCCTAGATGTGTGACAGATAGATGAGCAACGTTTGCTACAGTCCACTGGGTAGGCTGGTAGACGACTCTATCCAGCACACTTCTAGGTGGACACGCCCACTTGTGATTTCAGAAGAGGCCGATTTTCAAAACAGCTTGTAATGAATGTGATCCCAATTTTCACATCTGATGGTATAATTCGTCACCTTTCAAAAACGTGGTTCAAGTTTTTAATACCCTGATACATTTCCATCCATTGTGTGAGACTTTTGAAAGGAATGGAATATGTCGTATTAGATTACATGATTTCAAAGACTGCCTTTGGAGTGCTATTAAGTAGTGGATATGGAAAGAGGTGTAATTATCCTTTTAATATTTTGAATATTAAGGTGCATACAGGAAAGTGTGGAAGGTTCTTGTGTTTGACAAGAAAGAGAATGATGCCGTCATTAGATCTAGAATTGATGTGCTTGCATGTCTCAAAGACGTTTGAAGGTAAGTAACGCATCATCCCTGATTGTTAGTGACTACTTGGGTGGCTCTTTGATGTCTTTTCTAACAGTTGCATAACTTGAAAGCATCAGTGCACAATACATCGAAATACGACCCAGTCCATTAAATATGTCTGCACAAGACTGATGGCAACAGCAGGGAAAAATCAATACGCAGGAAGATGATTCACAGTGTGTCACCGTAGCACATCCTCATCCTCTTTGTTAGTACAGAAAGAGTCTGCCGATGCTAAGGTTAGCAGCTAGAACGGGTACATGTGTCTGCTTCCACAGCTGTGTGTATGTGCTGCAACATTAGCTTAGCCCTGCGCAACTGCCACGCCCACACCCCCTTTCGCATGCACTTTCTTGTGTGTTTTTCATGTGCTTTTGATCGGCCTCATCAGCATGCCTCTCTTGTCTTCACAACAGCCTGCTTCACCTTGCAATGGTCGATCAGGGCATCTTCTGGTTGCGTGTTTTGATTTGATATTTCTCCGGTGTGTGGGGTCAATATCGCGCTGACTTCATTACATACGTCAACAGATGGATCACGTTTAGCGTATTATTCACTGCGGTCACACCATGTCACCGGCTGCTTCGACGGTGTGAGCGCGCCTGCCGACATATTGAACGTTTCTGTGCACAGCGGGGCCGAATCCGTGGGTTCTGCAACAGAACTCTCATGAGCAACGGCATCGCGGGTACGTTCGTGAGGTCGCTGTGCATCTTTCTGGGCTCTCCCTCGGCAAAGGATAGGATGGGAGCGGAGCAATGAGGGAGCTCTAGATGAAAGTGAAACAGCTGACCATCAGGGAATATAGCATGCGGCGCTGAGATTCACTGACGGGAATTAAAAGGCATCATGGCAGGCTATGACCAACACAAGAAGACAGAGAGCCGAGCCATTCATATGCAGGAGGCCTATATGTACTTCATATTTTGTGCAAGAGAAACCCATCCTCACTGAGCTAGCTTTCAGGCTCTGCCCTCGGTCACACTCACTAAGAACGGATACTAAGCACAGACGGTTACTTAGCATGGTCGCATACTTAGCATGAAGGGGTTCTTGGCATGTTAGGGTACTTGTCATGGTTACTATGGTTACAAAGCCTATCCTGGGTAGATAATGGATACGCTAATAGCCTCTTAGCGCTCCGCAGGCCCTTTTCAGTTTTTTGACAAACTAGTGGGTTCTGAGACCCCTTTTTACTCTTGGGAAATGGTCAACGCCCAAACTACTGACCTGGGGTTAACTGCCTTTTCAGCTTTGATGGAAAAGCTGTATAGTAGACTTTAATTTAGACTTGGGTATTATGCAGTATAGTTAAAGAAAGACACACAGGTGAGGACGATAAGCTGGACAGTGGCCTGCTTTATTTTTTAATGCAAATCACAACTCTTCCCTAGTGTTAATCGTGTCCTCAACCGTATGCCTGGGGCTCCTTCACCCCCCCAATCCCCCAGCCCCCCGGACTCATTCAGCCAGCGCCCCTCACGGGAGTTAGGGGCCCTCTATGGATCTCCAATAATGAAACCAAGAGAGAGAAAGAATATCAGACTGAAATCCCAAAGTCTCTTTTCTCCATCGCCACCAACTGTTTTCTTCTGTTCTTTTGAGAGCTTTCATAGATCCTTATCGTTGCTCTCACTTCATCTGTCCATCTGTCTATCTGCCTGTCTCTCTCTCTTGCTCTCTCTCTCTCTCTCTCTCTCTCTCTCTCTCTCTCTCTATGTTGTCTCTCTGATCTATCCCTGTCATTCTCTCTCTAGAATCAGTTCAGTTGGAAAACACAGACCATGCCAGCATGAATTACCATCTATTAGCATTATAACCCTCTCCCCAATCACATCCTGTGTGTTGTCCCTCTGTCGAACTACCATGGACTCCTCATTCTCTGTTCGTATGCACACTTAACAGTATTAATAATATGAATTAATCACATTTATCAAGGCTTTTTTTTTTTTCAAGGCACTTTCAAGCCTGTGACATAGTGAGCATGCGTGGAAAGTATAATTTTATGTCGCACATAAAACAAAATACATTACAGACGTCCGTCTTATTTTAAAACCAAATGAATACCTGACTGATTCTGCCAACGATTGTATGTTTGAGATAGGGTGAGATTGTGTATGCGTGGGTGCGTGTCTGTTTGCATGGATGAACGTGCATTCATTTAAAGATGGACAACACAGACAACAGCCACGGAAGAACAGCCTGACTAAAACGCAGGGCTTTCAGCTGCTGCAACCGTAGGCCTGATGGCTTCTCCCAGCAGGTCACATGATGCGCGCGATGGCTATCTTAATGGAGGTGCTACAAAGGTTGCCATTGGTTGCCAAGGTTTATTGAATTAGACGCCACTGCTGTCTTCACCCGTACGCTTCCATCCCGAGCAATATTAACCCGATGGATTTATTTGATTCGTTCTAAGTCGGGTTTAGGAGGGCAGGTGGGGCCAGACCCCTACCCCCTGCCCCCTTCTGTGGGCAGCATAGAGGGGGTACAGCCCTGCTCCACGTAGCCCACCCCCCCCCCCCCCCCCCCCCCCGTCTTATAGGCTGGTGCTTCACGCGAGGAGGAGGAAAGGTCAGCAGGCTATTAATAGGAACACTGGGCGAATTCATGGGAGGAAGGAATTACCATTAAATGGATGGCTTGTGTGTGTCTGTGGTTGTGGGTGTGTGTGTTTGTGTTTGTTTGAGGAGACGGCTTGTGTTTGTGAGAGGAATGCTTGCATTGGACCAACCATATGTTTATATAAAATATATATTTAGTGCCTTCACTGGCAGCACTGAAGACAGACAGACGAGCGATTTGGCAGCATGGTTTATCCGCCCCTTACTCATATATTTTTACGGGTCGGAGACTTCCCTGAAATTGCTAGTCTGAATGTGTCGGTGTCTATATGATTCTGCCTGAACTCTGCCTGAACTCTGACAGAAAAAAACGGACAACTGACAATTTCAGTTGTCAAAACCTCCACAAATCACACGTTTGTGAAAGGGACTAAAGTATAGAGTTTTGCCATGTTTTTACCCCGGTCAGTCTACGGCCGTTTGTTCCCCAGCTCTTTCATTCCTTTTCACGTTGATTTGAAAGGAAGAATCTGAAAAAAAAGCCAGGCAATCTATGTTCAAGGGTTTAAAAATAAATAAAGAATGTGTTCATTTAATATATATTCTTATCTAATTAAGCATCGGCTGATTGGTGGAAAGAAGGCAGACAGACAGACAGAGAGACAGACCTAGACAACAAACATAATTCACACTTTCTGCTCAGGGAAAGAGAGCAGGCAAAGAGCTTCTCAGGAAAGATGCACTAAAGCTGAGAGGTTTGAAAGAGACAAAGGAGGATAATGATTTTATGAAAATGGCAAAAAGATGAGATTCAATAGCCACAGTTCTATGTTTTGTCGAGACGCCCACCCAGTCAGGCGAGAGGGCGCGTATGTTTTGCTAGAAGCAGCGGTCCTAATTATGCTGACAAGGCCACCTTCACTGTTTTCTTCAGCATGCATTTAGCTGCAATGGTTATTAATCATTTTAAATAACCTGATTGGAATTGTTTTGTCTCTCTCTCTCTGACGCTCCACGCCTCTCTCTCTCTCTCTCTCTCTCTCTCTCTCTCTCCACATCTCTCTCTCTCTCTCCACATCTCTCTCTCTCTCTCTCTCCACATCTCTCTCTCTCTCTCCGCGTCTCTCTCTCTCGCTCCACGCCTCTCTCTTTGACTCTGTCTCTGTCTCTCACTCTCTCTCTTTCTCTCTCTCTCTCTCCACGTCTCTCTCTTTCTCTCTCTCTCTCTCTCTCTCTCGGAACGTCTCTCTCTCTCTCTCTCTCTCTCTCTTTATCAGCCGTTCTTCTGTCTAGGCCTCCCTCAAAACTTTACTTAAGAGTGATCTATGTGAATGAAGATAAGCGTGGCTTGGATGAATCAAGGTCAATTCATTCATCCCAGCATCATTGCAAACTGCAATGTTATTTGCAGAATTGTAATTAGTTGCACTGCCAGTCCAACGAGAAATCTCAATGTCTTTAATTAGATCTGATCACATGCCATAGTGAATTATAGAACGGATTACATACAGGCCTGTTGGCTTTGTCTGAACAGACAGACAGACACGCCGACACACACACGGGCACACGCACACACACACACACACACACACACACACACACACACACACACACACACACACACACACACACACACACAGGCACAGATACACACAGGCACACATACACACACACACACACACACACACACACACACACGCTGTCTATGCCGTGACGCTTTGTTGAATGGACCAACCACTTTGTGTGTGTGTGTGTGTGTGTGCGTGTTGTAAAGGGAGCAGACAATCTAACAAGCACATAAAAAAGCAAGACTATTTGTAATTGTTGCTGTTCTGTTAAGAAAGGAAGACTAAAACTGACATCTTGGCTGCTTTTTTTATTGGGAAAGGCATACAGTGTGAAAATGTGTTAAACACCTCAGCCTGGTGGAGTTTGCAGAGAAGACGTCATCGTTTGGTCATGTCTTACCTTGCAGTCCAATTCATTATGTTTCATTCATATAACCAGTGGACGGCAAGCAAAATCTTAAATTAAAGACCCTCTCCTCACTACGATTTAGATGTTTTTTTTTGTTGTTTTTTTTGTAAATTTTCAAAAGGGGATTTTAATGCATGTATTTCAACAGTTGTCAGTCCACACAGCGTTGATTTGAAACCTTTTCCGACAGATGCTAACAGTTGAGTACTGCTGGCTGAGTTTGTGTGTGCCAATCACGCACTTACAGCTCCCCGCCTCTGACGTCAGGATTGGTCGAAACATACGAAAGCGAAAGTGGGCGAAACAACCCGTTCACCCAGATCTGAGCTCGCCTGCCATCCACCATTAGATATAAAGTCCAACGTGTGATTGGTTAGAATACTGAATAATTTCTTTTTTGGACAATTCGGAGAGCAAAATATTTGATTGAATTTCAGAGCATGATCATGGGAAGATACTGGCAGCAAAACAACCAAGCATATCAATGAGGCAATGGGGGTACATGATTCTTATAGGGAAACCTTCACATCATGGGTAGTACAAAGGTAACAAAGGTGGGGGGGGGGGGGGGGGGGGGGGGGCATCGTGGAGAGTTTAGGATTGGCCGTGGCTAAAGTCAGCCGTGGCGAGAGAGACCAAGTTAAGATGCAATTCACTGCAGGTTAAGTGTACAAGTCTGCAAGTCTGCAAGCAAGGCTGTAAGACCGTCAAAGGAATCTACACAACAAAGAAGTCAGGAGACTGGCATGGCCTCGGTATCAGACTCCGTGGCTACAGTTGAAATGCAATTACAAAGTATCTTAAAACCTCTCAGTTCCAGAGAGGGGAAGGAAGATATCTCTAGGTCCAAGGAGAATGTATACAAATAATTTTTCAACCGACCAGTGATTATACATACATGGTTTATATAATTTGTATAGAATTTTATGTTCTAGTTACGATTAATATTTCCACGACAACTACACTCACAGTGTAGTTGTCGTGGAAAAAAAACAAAAGTGTGATAGGGATTGAATGCTGCATTGGGACACACATAAAGCAATGTGTGTCCCAATGCAGCATTCAATCCCTCACACCTTTGTTAGGTCTCATCTTTCTCTAACTCTGCTATCCTACTCTCCTCCGTGGTCTACTCCAGGGCGACCACTCTGGTTACAACGAGCAGACACACAGGCAAGAATCTTCCCCTGACATGATGAGGGAAGCCAAACCGCAATGCACCTTACAGGGAATTATGTGTCATATTATATTTGTGCTTGTGCACACCTGTAGACACATGCACGTGAAACTCAAGTACACACATGCACGCACACACACACATGCACGCACGCACACACACACACACACACACACACACACACACACACACACACACACACACACACACACACACCCTTTACATTTATATTAACACACACAGTTTTGCATATGCATAGTTAAACACACACACAGACATATACACGCTGACACACTTTCCCCGGCATTCTGGGCGGTAATTATAAGAAATGATGGGGTTAGTGACCTCACGGCGAGGACTGGATCACTCCGCCTGGTGGTGGAGGAGTTCTCCCCCAGGAGTGGAGCGTTCCTGTGTTTATCCACCGCTGCACTGTTGTTCTATAGGTGCATCTCAAAAGAGCGTGACATGTTTTTCTGACAGGTTGTGGTGAGGTGTTGCGGGAATCTGAAAACGGGCGGTACATCAGATCATAATGGGGGTTGTTTGGTGGGGGGGGGGGGGGGGGGGGGGGGGGGGGGGGAAGGGGGGGCTTAGCCACTGGGGTCTGCCGTGTTGTATTTAATAAGGACACAACGTGTGTGTTCTGTGAGCTGGAAGGTGTGTGCGTGATCGTGGCTGTAACACCTCCACGGTGATGGGGACACAGGCTCTGGTTCAAACAGGGTCACGGCATTGCAAAAAAAACCTGTTCTAAATCCTGTGTCTAGGAGAAATCCATCAGACCGAAATGGCCCCTTATATCTTCTCGGTAAGACTTAACTTTGGTTTGGGGCGGTGGGCAGCTTGACTCGTGGAGGATTCAGAGCAATTTCTCAAATAGATTCCCTCATGTAAAGGAAGACTCTGGCGGAATGCATTTCACCGGCCGGTATGAAGATGAAGTCGGGGGACGGCGGGGCGATGGGATGTATAATAGAGGGAGAGAATAGGGTGGGAGACGGCAGAGGCTGAGATGGCCGGTCCCCCCCTGAAGCCGGGGTTACAGGCGACCGGGGGGGGACAATAATCACAGCTGTGATGAAGGCAGATGAGAGCAGCTGATTGTGTCTGCCTCGGAGCGGGAGATAACACACTGACACACACACGCACACACACCAAGCACATAACACACACACACACTCACAATCACATATAACACACACATACACACAGTTACCCACAAACCACGCACATCACACACACACACACACACACACACACACACACACACACACACACACACACACACACACACACACTTTGACCTGACCAATCAATGGCCACTGCAAAGGGCATATAATGTTGGGTGTGGGTGTTTGTGTGTGTGGGTGTTTGTGTTCTGGCCGTTTGGCCTCCAAGAAATGTTCATTCTGGTTGACCAGGGGGGGTGATGAGAACAAAATGTGTGACTGCTGAAATAAATGACGTGGCATTGCACTGGGATATGTACAAATCGTAGGTGACGAAATGTTTACCCATTAAATCGTTCAATCATGTATCGCAAATTAGTAACCTAACTGAAGATTAAATATTTCCACCCCATAACTTTCTGACTTCAAGGTTAGACGTATTCCTATTGCTTCCGAATGAAGGACTCTGCATATCCAGGAAAAATATCTGCCATAAAAAAAGGTTTTGCTCATTGTATAAGAATAATTTGCAATGTTGAAGTGCTTTAAGTGGCGGATATGAGGCATGGATGTCAGAAGGCGGCTTTAGTACTTCAGTAAAATGCTATGACTCAGTAGAGGTGGGAGAGTTAATTTTTCTCCAGTTTATCTAAAGGTTGATGCTGTAAGGTTTATAAATTATCCATTTTCAAAGTATGTTCCATTATCGTTTACATATAGCTTAGAATATAGCTGTACTGATCAACAATGCCGGCAATATTGATGCAGCCATCGAATGCCAGTTTAATTTAAAAAATAATCGACAGATCTGTTTTTATTCCCTGCTTTCCCTCAGTTTAATCCATCCTAAATGTCACACAAGCCGTTGTTTTGAAGAGAGCTTAGCTAGCTGCATAATTGAGTAAGTGGACTATAAGGCAAACGATTTGCTTGTGAATTTGCTGCCGTTAATCATCTACCTCAAAGGTGCTATGGTGTATATTTGACCTTTCTAGCAATATCCATCCTACATGCAGATATTTAATGGCCATATTGACTTCCAGAGAAAACTTTACCCAGTGATCAATATGAATTCAGAGGCAGCCGGAACATACCATTGTTAATCAATGCAATATGTACAAACGTCGTTAGTCCATACCAAATGAAGTTCCTAGACTATAACGTCTTATTTTTTGAAATTGTTTAATCTTCCCCGTTTTTTGCTAATGAGTGGTAAAATGAGGCTGTTAATGCGCTTTAGCTTGGGCAGTAAATCCAAAGGTTACACAATCTCTACACTCTATATCTATAGTCAGCTGAGTTTTGTTTTAGCATGCAGTGTAGCCTCACATATCCTGTTAATTTAGCCCTCTAACTAACCAGGACACCAGCTCTGGCCGTAGGGCTAATCCTTTCATTTAGCACCTTAACTAACCAGGACACCAGCTCTGGCCGTAGGGCTAATCCTTTCATTTAGCACCTTAACTAACCAGGACACCAGCTCTGGTCGTAGGGCTAATCCTTTCATTTAGCACCTTAACTAACCAGGACACCAGCTCTGGCCGTAGGGCTAATCCTTTCATTTAGCACCTTAACTAACCAGGACACCAGCTCTGGCCGTAGGGCTAATCCTTTCATTTAGCACCTTAACTAACCAGGACACCAGCTCTGGCCGTAGGTCTAATCCTTTCATTTAGCGCTTTAACTAACCAGGACAGCAGAGCTCAGGTCGAAGGGCTAGTTCACCCGTTCATTTAGCAATCTAACCAGGAAAACAGAGGTCTGGCCGTAGGTCCCTGTTGTGGCAAGCTGCCACCTCGGGCTAATTTGATTCCTCACCTTATCAGATGGCCTCCAACCCAGACCCTGACCCAGGTCGACACTGAGCAGGAGCTCACTGCAGGGACCAGCAGGCTTGTATCGACTTGTGGTGACAACATCACGGTTATTTTGGATTTTTGCTATTTTCTTTGCTATTTTCTCTTTTTTATATTTGCTCCTTACCCTTTCTTCTCACTGCCACTGAACCTCGCCGGGTGTTGTTTGATGCAACACCCCCAGCCCCCTGACACACACACACACACACACACACCTCTGTCTCACACACAAACTCCCACACACACACAACAGCAGGGTTTATTGGGACCGGAGGGCCAATGTGTTGTGGTGCCTGGCTGAATGGGGCTGCCGAGATAGAAACCCTTAGAGGGCAGGCTCTCTATACCACGAGTTTCTGGACGTAGCCAGCGCACTAGCAGGGGAAGTAAATCTAGGGGAGGGAAAAACATTGTACGGCTGTTTGAGTGCCTGCGCTGCCAAACCACTCTGGGTGCGTTTCTTCAGGGGAAGCATGTTGAAGCCTCGGCTGGAACGTTTTCAGTCTAGTTGCTTCTCCGTGGATCTTGGCTCTTTACCACCGGAGGAAACTGGTGTGGAAAGCACAGATGCAATTTGTGGGCAATGATTTTAGATTGTTCCGCTTAGAGCAAGAGTAGGCAATTTTGAGAATCCACCAAGAGAAAGCTTACTTTTGAAAGTATCCAACCGAAAATTCATCCCAACCGAAAATTCATCCCACCCATCACATTACTAGCTCGCTAGCTTTAGCATGAGCTCTGCCTAGCTGAGTGCCCAATAAGAGTGTACCGTCAGAGTGCATGCAGGTAGCCGGTAGGTAGGTAGACAGACAGGCAGACAGACAGGGAGGCCATCCTTTCATTCATTCATTCATACCAGACAAAAAAACATCGTCAGAGCATTTGAGTTCTTTTTGAGTTCTCGATGTAAAGAGAATTTCAGGAAATATTAAATTCTTATTCTAAAATGATTGGACTATCCTACCTTAAAGGTAACCCCTCCCTTAAGTTGCTTCCTTGTTCATTTTCTTTGCACCCGCAGTCTGAGTGCGATCAGCCATCATTGCTGCATTGCAATTTCTACAGCCGCATATTCCGTCTCTGTCTCTCTCACTCTCTCGCTCTTGCTCTCCCTCTGACGCTGGGGGGAAAGGGGTTCGGGCCGGATCTGTCGGTCACTGACCAGGGAGATAAAGAAGCACTTTTCCCTGCTGACATTGTCTGATTTCTCACGCTTGTGCTGATAGGTGGATATTGGATCTCCCCACCGCTCAGTCCCAGGGTCGCCCCGGCAGAGAGAGTCCCTGTTCGCAACTAGAGACAGAGAAAAATAGACAGGGGTGTGTGTGTGTAAGAGTGTGTGTGTTGTGTGTGTGTGTGTGTGTGTGTGTGTGTGTGTGTGTGTGTGTGTGTGTGTGTGTGTGTGTGTGTGTTATAATTTCGACTACTGCTCCAATGAATGCCTTGGCAGAATCAAATGAAGCATTTCATTTGATTTTTGCACATAGATAATAGGGGAGGGTAGCGATGGGAGATGAAGGGGTGTGTGTGTGTGTGTGTGTGTGTGTGTGTGTGTGTGTGTGTGTGTGTGTGTGTGTGTGTGTGTGTGTGTGTGTGTGTGTGTGTGTGTGTGTGTGTGTGTGTGTGTGTGTGTGTGTGATGGAAGGGTGGGTTCGAGGGAAGAGAAGGTTAACGTGCAGAGCATTGGACTGTTTTGATCGGCTGTGATAAGGCCACGGGCCAGTGTGCACGTGCATGGCTTTTACACACACACACACCTACACACACACAAACGCACACACACACACACACACACACACACACACACACACACACACACACACACACACAGTGAGTGATAAGCAGGCTGGCTGTGTTCCAGGCCGTGGCGCCACATTTAACAGAACAGCCACATAAATATAATTCTCATAGACAGCATACAGCTAGCCTACCTAAAACACACAGCAGTCAAATGCATCTCAAACACACAGCAGTACCAGCATGTGTATAGTGTTCAAGTCTCACCTTGGTCGTTAAAAGTTGGAGGTTTAAAGTTGGAGACTTCCAGAATAGAGGATTCAACCGATTTGAACATGCCTCCATGGTCTTGTAGGCCATTCCTGGAGTCTGAGTTGGTGTTGTTGCAAGTATGAGCAATTCTTGTGTTATCAAAAATAGATCCATAGTCTATTATGCAAATATATGCTGATTATGCCTCCACCTACCTTCTTGGGGACTTTTGGAAGTTGCATATTCATCGAGGCTGCTATACTTTTGCTAGAATTTCAGTAGGACATTAAATATTTAACTCGAAAAAATAGATTGAAATCACATATATATCTTACGTTTGAGGTTTGAAATATGGACCGTTAATATTGATGGCTATTTAACTAGAAAGGGACCCTTACTAACTAATGCTAGCATGGAAAAACTTTCTACTGAGCTGAATTAAAAATGGATAATCATCACAATCTATTGTCTGCCATTGTCCCAAAATGGCAGCGTGGTGACTATCATAATTATATCAATCATAATTATCATCAATATCGCCATCCTCAACTTCATCATCATCACTGTTCCATCCTCTGTCTTTCCATAAAAGGTGTTATGATGGCTGTTAAGGTTATGTTGGATTTAATGGGCTTGACATACCGTTGATGTTGTCGCACCATTGTCTGGTGTGTTCTCTCTCTCTCTCTCTCTCTCTCTCTGTCTCGCTCTGGCTCTCTCTTTGTCACTCTGTCTGTCTGTCTGTCTGTCTGTCTGTCTGTCTGTCTGTCTCTCTCTCTCTCTCTCTCTCTCTCTCTCTCTCTCTCTCTCTCTCTCTCTCTCTCTCTCTCTCTTTGTCACTCTGTCTGTCTGTCTGTCTGTCTGTTGCTCTCTCTCTCTCTCTCTCTCTCGCTCTGGCTCTCTCTTTTTCACTCTGTCTGTCTGTCTGTCTGTTGCTCTCTTGCACTGCTTCAGCTTCAACTTTGTTGAACGACATTATTATATAAACTTCTATATTCTGTATTCTATATCTCATCCTTTGACCTGCGTTCCTCCTCGCCCTCCATCCTGTCCCCTTGCTGGGGACTGTAGAGAGGCTGAGAGATACATGAGGAACCACAGCCACAGTCTGGGCTGACAGTTGATCCATGTTTTCCCACACGTCCACGCATTCTTCCATCCATCCTCAATACATCCATCCATTCATCCATCCTCAATACATCCATTCATCCATCCATCCATCCATCCATCATCAATACAGCCGTCCATTCATTCATTCATCCATCATCAATACAGCCTTCTATTCATTCATCCGTCCGTCGTCGATAAATCCATCCATCCGCCAATTCATCCATCCATCCATCCATCATCCATCCACGGTGTATACTTGACACCGATTCTTTCAAAGGGTTTTCTTCCTCTCACCGTCGCTATTCCCAGCGATTGGGGAAGCTGGGCTCTCTATCTGCTCAGCGTCTTAGGACTGCTTGGGGGGGGTGAAGTGACTCACATCTCTTCACACTGTAATCTCTCCCTCAACAACCGCTGGCAGCATCTGAAAAGACCATGACACACCCACCATGTAATCAGCTCAATGCTCATTTAGGTGTGTGTGTGTGTGTGTGTGTTTGTGTGTGTGTT
>NC_136936.1:47470141-47512641 GCF_949987615.1 Pollachius pollachius
GTAAAGATATGGCACCGTTTAGGCCGCAAAACAGCAGAACCAGCAAACCTATTGTGTGTTTATCGGTAAACCCTTGTCCTAAAATGGAGCTTTTCAAACAGGGGTCATGCTCATCCCGTTTTCATGTTGTGTGTCTCCTCGTGTGGAAGAGGACGGTGATCACATCATCTGTCATCTGAGGGCAAAGGTCAAAAACGATCATCAGTTTGTATGTAAATGTGGTTGTATGCATTTGTGTGTTTATGTGTATGTGCGTGTGTGTCTGTGTGGTTGAGTGTGTGCGGGTGTGGTTGGGTGCGTGCGCATGTGTGTGTGTTTGTGTCTGCGTGCGTGCGTGCGTGCATGTGTACATCCGCCTGTGCGTGCGCGTGTGTGTATATCGACCTTGTGCTATGCGAGATGAAACTCCTCCCTGGCTCCGACGGCGTAACCACATCAACCAGCATCGTCTCTCCCAGCGTTGGGTAAACATCTGTTCACATGTAGATAAAATAAAAAAAGCCTGGCATGTGCGCGGCAGCTTAGGAAATGCAAGTGTCTAACGAGACGGAGATGAGGAACGTGTTGGGGTTAAAACGCGTGGCGCGTGTACGCAAAGCAATCATGTGCCCACGAGTGGCCCAGGGCTGGCGATCTGGCAGCCTTGAGTGGTAACGACTGAACGCTTCCACACGAGGAACGCCGTACACACATAGGGAAGAACCCGCCGGCCCTGGGCCGTCCATGTAGCCATGTAAGTACAGTATGTGGGTGGACTCTTGTTTCCTCAGTGCTGCTATGTGCCCCGACACGTGTTTGGCGTCTCCTCCAATTTGCCCCGCTCAGCCTGTCAAACCCGACATGGAGAGGGCCCTGGGCGTCGGATGGGGGGGGTTATGACAGCTTATGTCCCCCGAACATGAAATTTATCATGGGGCATTTTCGCGAGCGAAAAGCCCATTACTGCAGCACTCATGAGGCTCTGGAGCTGAAACGATTCAGGGCCCCCGCCGCCGCTGCCACAGCTCTCTAGGCATGGCGATTTGCCTCGCATCCACGGACCAGTTTGGGGCCCTCGAGGGGGGTGGGGGGAAGGGGGCGAGGATTGGGTTGTTCTGTCTCCCAGCACCGTGAATGGGTGGCGCCTGAGGAGACACCCGTGGATGCCATCACTGACCTGGGGGGTCAGTGATGGAGGGGGGGAAGGAGGAGGAGGAGGGGGATGAGGAGGAGGAGGAGGAGAGGAGGGGAGGAGGAGGAGGAGGAGGATGAGAGGGTTCTGGAGGGGGGGGAGGCGGAGGAAGAAGGAGAAGGAGGAGAGGGGGGAGGAGGAGGAGGAGAGGACGAGGAGGAGAGGGGGGAGGAAGAGGAGGAGGAGGGGGGAAGAGGAGGAGGAGAGGACGAGGAGGAGAGGGGGGAGGAAGAGGAGGAGGAGGGGGGGAAGAGGAGAAGGAGGAGGAGGAGTACGGCTTGATCCTCTTAAATGGGTTTTTCCAACAGCGGGGGGGCGGGGCAGTGTGTGATGGCTTTGACGGCCTGATCCCTTTGGCGATGCATCAACACACCGATCACAGGGCCAATCATGTGCTGGCAGAGAGGATGGAGATTGACCAGTAATGGGGGAACTCAGCCAGAGGTGTGATTTCTCTCCAATTTTCTCAGCAAACAAATTTGGTGCTGTCGCAACGTTTTGTGTCGGGGTCGTTATCAACGCTGTTTGTACGGTAAGAGGCTGACAGTTATGGTGCACTCCGCGCTGTATATCTATTTCCAAACAAACAAAAAAAAGTTTAATGTGGTTTCCATCTTAGACAAACATGGATATAAATTGTGGATGTAGGCGGGAATCACGGAAAGTCTCAAACCCGGGGCATGTCAGACGATAGCCCCCTCGCAGAATCAATAACGAAAGCTTTTCCATAGCATCATAAGGGCTAATCGCTTAGCGCCTCTGTACAACTTAGTGGGTGGAACTCAATGCTGGTGATCCTTGAGTTGAAGGTGGTGGTTAGTGAGGCCTTCACTGTAAGCACCTTTGGATGATTGAAAAGCGCTATACGAAATAAATGAATTATTACTATTATTATTAAGGTGCAGCATAATGGCATGTAGACACCATGGAGAATCCAGCTGAAGTCCGACCCTCTAGCTCCCTGTTGCCCTCGGTTTCTCTTCATCTCTCCACGCTGTCGCGAAGGTCAAGGGATCAGATACATCAGCCGGCGATAAGGGCTGATGAGGTGGCACTGCTGAGGATCATTAAAGACTAGGAGGTACAGATTAAACTCCTCTTCTTAACCTGCTGCTCCTCCACGTTTAATCAGGGGGCACGCCCACACACACACACACACACTGTTAAAAGGGGGTTTATGCATGGCAAACATCACTGGAAGACAACACATAAACGCGATGTGTGTACTGGTGCGATAACAAGTACTGAGAAAAAATCAGAGGCTGCGGATAACTCACGTATCACACGTTTTGTACGCACACGATACTGTCGTATCAGCCAGGGAAACATTCCGGGATGCTTACACTAATCCGACGAATCTACCGTAATAAACCTACGTTTTTACCAAGCTCCACTCCCGGAGTTAAGACTTTGATATCGTCCCCGCAGCCATGTTCTGAAAAATGCTTGAGCTCCAGATAAATAATGTGCTTCCTCTGGTGTACCGCAGGGACCCTGTCCTCCTGTTTTTTTCCAATGCTGGGATTTACAAAGTATGAAGCTCATGAAGCTCCTTCATAATAACGGCCCGCTGCGAGAAGCACCGGCCCCTGGCTTGGAATGATGATGGGATGCACCGCATACCCTCAATTAGCATGTTAGCATCTCTACACTGCAGTCTCAGCTCTCTCTCTCTCTCTCTCTCTCTCTCTCGCACTCTCGCTCTCTCTCGCTCGCTCGCTTTCTCTCTCTCGTTCACCGTCTGTCACCTCTCTCTCTCTCTCTCTCTCTCTCTCTCTCTCACTCTCTCTCGCTCTCTCTCTCTCTCTCTCTCTCTCTCTCTCTCTCTCTCTCTCTCTTGCAGTCTCGCTCTCCCATGTTTCTGATCTTTAACTTCCCTTACGTATATTCCTTCTTACAGTCAAATCAGACTAAATGTCCGCCCACACTCGGTTCATCCTCGAGCTCCACTCCACTACTCTCTCTTCTATTATTCCATCATTGTGTTTGCTTCAGTTTCGGTAGAGCGTTTCTGTCATTCATTCTGGTACCCCCACAGCCACTGTCTTTCTGTCTTTTATTCTTCCATTCTCCACTCTCAGTCTCTCACTGCCGGGCAGACGTTGAGGCAAGCAGCGAAGGCAGGATGGTGGGCAGGCGAGGCTGAGCTTGTACCCTAATGATGGTGCTGCTGGCTATAAAAAGCCTGCAGGCTACTGAATCGATATTGCCTGATGGCGAATTGAGCTAGAGAGAGAGAGAGAGAGAGAGAGAGAGAGAGCGATGGTCAGGATGGCAGAGAAATAGAGACCTAGAGAACAAGGTGAAGGTGTGTGCGTGTGAATGCATATATGTGTGTTCTTCAGTGTGCCAGGCCTCTGTCTTCCAGGAACCTTGCATTAACCACACTTAATGCTGTAGACCGTAGAGCTCTCCTAGGGCCCCTGCTCATCTCCAGGGCCCCGGGGCCCGACCACGGCGCAGAACAACACCCACAACGAGCTACATTACTACATTACCCATCAGGCCACGACCACGCCACGCCCACTTTGCTTTCCACGAATTGACAACCCTCATCAATGGTTAGGGTTATGATGATTATAATGTGAGCTTTTGGTTTCTTTTTTCGGCCGGAAATACTACTGCTTTTATGTGCTCATCATTGCTGGAGAAAGGATCCGAACATCGTTTTATTCATCTCTGCATTATAGTTAGCATTTTGACTTCAAATGATGTCTATTGCACCTGTATTGGATCTGCAGCGCTACATAGTTGAAAAATTCTGTTATATTTTTGGTACAACGAGCTCAATTAATTTATACTGGCTTAGGTTGCCTACTGGTTTAATGGGATTCCTTCCTTCGGAGAATAGAGATGATGAAATGAATTCCATCAAATCACGTCATTCGTGGAATCGAGGTGACTCACGTAGTCAATTTATCCCTCAGGCTTCCCTGCTCGAGCACCTATCAGGTTCGCTATCCCAAGCTGTGCGCCTGACCATCAATTCCACATTCATATCGTGACGCTTGATTGGTTTGTATGCGTCAGGGAGCAAAATCTCAAAGCTGTGCATATACGGAGCTAATTAGTGTTTGTGTGTGTGTGTGTGTGGGGGGGGGGGGGGGGGGGGGGGAACGGGGTGACATTCTTACCGTGCAGTGTCTTCAGTGCTGTGGGAGGCAAGTGCTTCCATCATGCATTCGAATCATCTCCTCCAAAGGGGAAGTCTTCACGGTTGCCCTTGGAAGGTTTTCCGCTCCGCCCAAAAGCTGCCACACCGCCCTGCTTCCCGCAGCCTGCCCATACGTCTGTGCATCGTGGATCCCAAAGGCCAGCGGTACTCAAACTTCTTCTACTAAAGCACCCCCTCCGAGATCATTTTTCGGCTGAGTACCCCCTTCAACGGCACAAACATTTGAGCAATCTTCTGGGTACCCCCTGCAGTAGTCCAAAGTACCACAAGGGTACGCGTACCCCCACTTGAGAACCACTGCCATAGGCTATGCAGCTATGAGTTAACGCAGGAAATCCTCACAGCGGTGGCACATTTTAAGACACTCAAAGACACTTCACAGTGAAGGGGGGACCTCACTCACCACCAGTGTGTAGCACCCACTTGGGTGATGCACGGCAGCCAATCTGCGCCAGAACGCTCACCACACACCAGCTTGAGGTGGAGAGTGAGGGGATTAATGAGTCAGCCAATTAAAGCCATTTAAAGCCATTAAAGACAATGGATCAAGCATTGTTTCCAGCCGGCGCCGTTCTCAAGGTCTCTGTTGTTGTCGTGTCTTGGCGATGCTGACCTGCCACGGTGGCGTTTGATTGGCTTAAAGGCCGGCATGCACCATGGGGAGAAAGGCGGTACCTGTGTAAAGTTTGTTGAGATGAGGGTTGTTTTTCCCGAAACACCAACTAACTCGCCAGTCGACCAAGTTCTCTATCAGAGGTACGCCCAGGGAACTGTAGCCAAGCCGGGAGCCTTTTATTTGTGTGAGCGTGTGTGTGTGTGTGGGGGGTGTGTGTGTGTGTGTGTGTGTGTGTGTGTGTGTGTGTGTGTGGCTGTTGTAGTTAAAACTGGCAGGTCATGTGAACCACGTCTAGAAATAAACTCAAGTCTGGGGGAGGAGATACGACCAGTGCCATATTCAAAAGTACACACTTCAAAGTACACACACAAAGTGGCACACCTACTTCCTTTGGGAGCGAGCAGAGTCCCAATGTGTTTCCTGTCGTCCAAAGTGGATTTAGACGTCTCTTTTCGGTGTGTGACCGCACCTAATATCGACTGACGGATATCCTCCCACTTCTCACACCGCTGTCTCGCCAGTTCTTTTTCACTTGCCCCATTTCCAAATTCCTCCTTTTCACACTTTCCTTATTTTCTCGGCTGAATTCAATGCCTCCCATTCTGAGGTGTGTGATCCAGTCGTGCTGTATGGTTTCTCCCTTTCCATAGCAGAGAGGCAGACACAATCCATACGTCTTAGTACAGCACTCTGTCGAATGGACTGTATCGACTAACATTTTGATTCAATTATTGACCAAGATGATAAGATATTTATTTATACACTAGACGTGTATAATCCCTGAACTGCTGTTCATTTACTTCGACGCCTGTAGAGGTAACATACAGCCAAACATAATCAGAAAGACATTCTGCAGCCTCTCTGCTATTCACAGTGCACACTGTACTCCCTGACTGTTCTTATCTGTCATAGATAAGATATGTCATATTCTGTCATATCCACAGCACACAGTTGCTTTTTCTCTACCCCCCCATAGTTCCCAACACGACACTCCACCTACAACAACTCCTTCCTCTCTCTCTCTCACCCCCATCCATCCATTACTCACATCTTTCAGCCCTGCGATCACAGCGGGCTCGGGGTGTGTGGGGGGGGGGGTGTCTCGGGGAGCAGGAAGGGAGGTCACGATACGAAACAACTCGTGCGTGTAAGTTTCCAGCGTCGCTTGGAAACGGAAACGATGCGCGGAGCGTGGGGCGACATTCAGATGCCTCAGCCGTCTGACTAAGACCGTTATATCGATTTGGGGCACAGCGAGTGGGAGAGAGGCAGAGACAGAACGGGAGACTGGGTACAGAGAACGACGAGGGTACAGTGAGAGTGGCAGTGGAATAATATAATAATATAATTCTTTATTTCAGACCCAGGGGGATCCATATCACAACAAACAACAAGAACAAACAGAAAAAACACAGAGTAAAATAGTAGTAGAATAGTCACCCAGGGCTGTCGGTGGGAATCAGGGCAGGCCTATTCTCGCTAGGAGCGTGTCTTGGCCCTTTATGCTGCAGAGCACCCATGTGTGAGATCCACCAAGCCGGTTGTTGAGAGACAACATGAGATGGGAGTGTGTTTAGGTAGGCAGTCACGCACACAGCCCTGTCTTCCACCCTCCCTGTACTCCGTTCACTACAAGGCTCAGCTACAAACCACTTATCAGGGTCGCATGCCAGAGGTATCTCTGGATGCCCAGTTGGCTGATTTGCAACCTTATTCATTATGATTTAGATCTAGAGAGGACCTCATGATTGATTATTCGTTAATCAAGTTTCTAAAATGACCTGTACCTCTGTGGCCAGATGTGCTGAGCTGATTGACATCCTCGACTGAGACGTATCTCATCTACAGTCTAGCGCCACGCGTGTGTGTGTGTGTGTGTGGCTGTGTGTAAGTGTGTTCCTCATCTACAGTCTAGCTGCGTGTGTGTGTTTATGTAAGTGTGTTTCTCATCTACAGTCTTTCGTGTGTGTGTGTGTGTGTGTGTGTGTGTGTGTGTGTGCGCGTGTGCGTGTGTGTGTGTAAGTGTTTCTCTTCAACAGTCTTTCACCCTGTGTGTGTTTGAATACTCAGAGACTTGGGTGACTGTGTGGAGTGTGTGATGGAGGGTTTAGCTCTGAGTGGGAGGTGGGTTGGCTACACAATTACAGAAAGCTGTTCCTTTTTTAAATTGGTTTTACTTTGGGTAGTGTGTGAGTTTGGGGTGAGTTTGAGGGAGCACAGAGAGTATCCACAGAAAGAGCAAGCTTCTAAAAATCCCTTGGTCTTGGGTAAACTGTAATTTATTAGAATTCCCTGTTTCACCGTCACGGGGAAAACATTGTGATGATAATCACTCATGTTTTTGTGTTCTGTTTGTGTTTCTATTCAGGCCTAGAAAATAATGCTTTTTTTCTCCACATTGAGCTGTATGTTGGGCACACATTCGTGCCAAGTACGTTGGCGCTTTGAATGGAATAAATAACCGACAGCACACGGCAGGAGAGGGCATCTGTTGATGTAATCCACCAGAGACACACGGCAGCCTACGCTTGCATATGGTTAACAGCAAAAAATGTCAGACGAGGAGATCTGCGGTCCATAGCAGCTGGCGCGGCCGCCCTCTTCACCAGCTGCTGACAGTGATTACACAGGATTTCTCTGTTTGCCTCCTAACATGCTCGCATGTTAGCATGGAAACAAGCTAACTTTTGGCTTGCATTTGAAGTCAAACAGGTAACTGGTTGAAAGGGTATAGCACCGTCTCTCCTTCTCACAGCCAACAATACTTTCGTCCAAACTTATTTGTAACTTTTTCACTGCGGTCATTGGTTTTTTAAAAAAATGTATATATTGATTTGACACATTGAGTGTCTGAAGACTGAAACGTATCGACCAGCAGTTCAATCAAGCCAGGATATTTTCCTCCTCTCAAATCATTGTGGCCTGTGGAGAAATAGTCAAGGAAATCACTCTTTGAGCAAAAGGGATAAAGTAACATAGCTTGGCTTTAAGTGACCATCGAGGGCCCAATTTGGGCGACTAGGCCGGGAGGAGAGCTGGCCAGAGCAGGACCATACAACTGGCCTGGAAGCGGCCTGCTGCTCATTAACTTGAATGACTGTCTCCAAAAAAGCATTTTTATTCCTTGTTGGAAGGCGCCCCACTGTTTTGAGACAAATATTGCCTCATAAAACACAATACTTGAGCTACGCTCTAATGAGAAATACCGGGGAACAGGGTTTCCTAGTTCACATCAAACAAGTGTTGATGTACAATTGCCATAAGCAGGTTGCAGATTAACAATCCTTTAAACTTTCCTCACTTCTTGCGTGTGTCTCTATTCTAAAGGATTGCACACACGCATGGTTAAACAGAAAGTGCACTAGACTCAGGCGACACATGGCATCTCCTCAAAGCATCTATTTGGATCTTCTCCCATCAGACGTTCTGCCGATGCTGTCCATTCCTCGTGAGTGTTGATAACACACTTTGTAATGTTGTGCGTTGGGCAAACCTCGAGCAGTGGTTTCATACAGATTAGTAAGCAATCCTCAGAGAAAAAAAACACCCTCCCATCATCTGTTTTATTATTTCCCCAGCATATTCTGCCTGGCCCCCCCCCTGGCTCCCTAACACACAGGCCAGGCCACTGCTGTGTACCACCACCTGTGAGCCTATAATTGCTTTGCCTCAACTCCTGAACAGCATTCACAGAGGTGCACCAGAATATAAACAGGGAGAATTGTGTGTGTGTGTGTGTGTTTTGCATGTTTGTGTGTATGTGTGTGTCTTTGTGTCTTTGTTTATGTGTGTGTGTGTGTGTGTATGTGTGTGTGTGTGTGTGTGTCTGTGTGTGTGTGTGTGTGTGTGTGTGTGTGTGTGTGTGTGTGTGTGTGTGTGTGTGTCCGTGCATGGATGAAACAGAGTATTCATCTTCACAAGACAGACGATGCTGTCAGGGGTCTTCATGGGTCCAGATTACCCAGAATCCATCCTGCCTCCATGTCGATGTGAAATTTGCCTAGGCCTCTGATTCCCCAACCGGGCCATAATCAGCATGTCAGACCCCTGACTGTTCCAGGAACAGGACACCCCCCCTGCGGCGACCCCACCTTCTCTCTTCTCCCTTTTCTCCCTTTTTTTTTGAAAATGTCTTCCAGCAACATCTCTATCCGGTTAGATCTTTGAAAGTGAAACACAGCGAAGGAGTGAGGCAGCATTTCAGGGGTGCTGAGGTGTCTTAAGGTGAGGATGGTGATGGATGGGGACAGAGCGAGGGTCACAGACCAGCAGGTGCAGTCAAGAGAAACCAGGAGACCAGGAGATGTGTTGGACACAGAGATCAAGAGAGACAGGGACCAGCAGAGAGAGAGAGACGGGGATGGGCGACCCGAGTCGGGGACGTGATAGTAATGTGTGTTTGTGTGTGTGTGTGGCGGGGGTAAACACTGGTGCTGGTCCCTGGACGTTCGTTGTGCTTCCTCCATGGCGGTTAGAGCTCCACGCACTGCTGCTACTACTTAAGATAGTTGTCTACAATAATACTGGATCATTCCATTACTCTAATGGGTTCTGCATGGCAGCTCACAAACATTTTTACGAACATATAAAACAGTTCTTTGGTGCAAACACGCACACGCACACTCACACTCTGAACATAGTCTATTAAGGGCCAATTCCTGAAGCTAACTTTTACAAACAGATACTCACTGATCTTTAAATGTAGCTTATTCACTGTGTGACATCTAGGCGTTCTCTTAAACAGCAGTTCTCAATTGCTAAACACATACGTACAAACATACACACAATAACAAACGCACACACAAACATGCACACACACAAACACCCGCAGGCACGCACGCACGCACACACACACACACACACACACACACACACACACAGACACACACACACACACACACACACACACACACACACACTGTAGCCTGTTCCGCAAACAGGACGTAGCTTCGATTCCCAGACTGCCCTATGGCAGCGGCTGGCAGATGTCCTTGTAGGCTGGTGATTGGCTGGCATTCCATGCGATTAACCCATTTATCTGTCCCCTCTGCCTCCCCCCCTCCCTCTGGACCAACCCATCCCCCTGACGCCATGAGGCCCAACCGGCCTCAACCGTCCAATAGAGGCAAAGCCAATTAGCAGGGCTGATTGCATTTGATTGGCCAGGGGCCTTGATGCATACATCAACCATATCAAGGGAAGGAAGTGGTAGGGGGAGGGGAGAGCGCAGTATGACGGACTGATGGACACCAACATCTTGGTGGAATGAAATGACAGAGGAGGACAGCTCATTGCTTTAAGTATACCATTTTGGTTCATTTCAAAGGTTTTTGAATTTCGTTCGGATCCTGTTGTACACTCGAAAGTACGTCTTGTGGATTTGCGTGTAGGTCTTGAATTATGAGAGAGAGGGAGGGCGAGAGAGAGAACATGAGCGATACCAAAAGAGAGAGAGAGAGAGAGAGAGCGAGGGCGAGACCGAGAGAGAGTCAGCAAGAGACCGAGATGGATTGATAGAGAGAGAGTGAGAGAAAGAGATAACAAGGTGATGGTAGGTGCGTGTGAATGCATATATATGTGTGGAGAGAGAGAGAGAGAGAGAGAGAGAGAGAGAGAGAGAGAGAGAGAGAGAGAGAGAGAGAGAGAGAGAGAATAAATACAGCCCCATGCAGTTTAATGATCATGGACTAACATGGTTCAGGGGTTGAGTAAAAAGTTTCACACAGTCTCCTTTTCAACTAGAAGTTACTGTGAACAGTATCAGAAAGTTTTCTTTGCATAATATGAATTGTTAATTCAGCTGCGGGCTAACTATAAAATATATATACTTTTTACACTGTGTACGGTAGAGCTAATATGTTTTAGTATTTAGTAACATATTTAGTGATTGATTCTTTTGCACCTGATAAATGGTTTGTTTAATGATAATAGTTCAACCCGTAGTCTTATACCCCAGAGATACTCAGAACATCTCAGAATAGTATTTTTACTTTACAAGTTTGGATGCAAATGATATAAGTATGCTTCATAAATAGCGATGTATTTGCTCCATCATTCATTCATCGGTAGAGTTACACATGATTTATTTGTGTCTGGGAAGAGGTAGACAATAGACAAGTAAGACAAGTAAGTAGAAGGCCTAACCTTCAAAGTGTGCTTGACTAATGACAGCTTCTTATAAGTTATGAGGTTAATAACTTATAAGTAATTTATGTGTGAAAGTGTGTTAGCCAACGCTTTTTCCAACTATAGCAGAAGGCTAATCTTTCTAATGAGGAGTCGCACACACAGACACACACACACACACACACACACACACACACACACACACACACACACACACACACACACACACACACACACACATTATTCCACAAACATGTCTCTTACAGTTAACTATTGCTTATAAATTGTTCATAAATATATTGATCAGCTTTGTCTCAAAGCACAGATAAATTACTCGGATAGTAATCCAGGTTAATGGTGTGCAGGCTTCAGCGTAATGTGATTGGTCTTCCCTGTTCTATTAACCCTGTTAATACTGTTTGCCTGTAGGTTCTCTTAGAAGTAAACTAGGTTACCTATCTTAAATACACAGCGTATTTAAAGTGCCTTACTTAGTGCCATACTTTGCGGCAGACTTTTCCAAAGCTTGTCTCTGAGCTCTTCATTAAGTGATAGAGTGTACAATTAAAGAGGCTAATAAAACCCACTTACATTGCATAAAATGTTCCGCTGTGAGAAAATTACCTTCAGCTGTTAACAACATGTAAACAACATTAGCTACGTGTTAAAGCTGTGATTAGTTTTTCGTTTTTAGGTTACGTCGGATTTTGCTGGATTTCACAGTTTTCGCTCGGGGACAGCTTCAACCTCCATGGTTTGCGTTGCAAGTCAGTGACAAACAGCTGGAGTCCATTTCAGCCAATCATAACACAGCAAATGCGTAACCAATGTGGCACGACGTCCCTGTAGTTTGGTTGTTGTTGTTAGATTACCCCTTACGGGAGAACCCGCCTCTCAAAATGTATTGCTAGAGGCAGGAGGTCAAAAGCACATCTTCACGCTTGTCCTCTTCTAGCCTGAGAGGGGACAGAAGAGGATGAGGAGGGCAAGGAAGAGGAGCAAGCAGAGGAATCTTAGAGCATCCGGAGCACAGAGCAGACAGATGTTAAGTGCAGGAGGGGCTGAGGCTCACCACAGCTGCCAAATGTGGAGGAAGATGATTAAATATGCTGATAGTTCCTCTCTCTTCTGCGTTTTTATATTTGACCCAACTCATAAATACAGAAACACCTTCTGTATTTCAAGTGAACACATGCAAACAACAACAATTTTGCCGTTAAAGGGACACACTAAAGTCACACATGCAGCACACAAGGCAGCACACGTTCCAGGTGTGGAACACAATGCGCTTGGGGCTTACACATTCACAGCCTTCATCACGGTTTCCACAAAACTGTCATCCAAGATGGCTGATCAAACAGCTGTTATGTAAGCGAAGTCTTCCCCACTAAAAGTGCAACCATTCCACACATTTTCATGGATTTTTTGTCCCCACTTTTGAGTTCTTTTGAGTCTCTCATTGATTTCGCCATTAGCGTTCTCTGTAGTATTAGTATAACTATTATCCATGTTCTGCTATACTATACCTCATCTTCAATGTTCTCTCTCTCTCGCTCTCTCTCTCTCTCTCTCTCTCTCTCTCTCTCTCTCTCAACTTTTTGCAAGTCCCTCTCCCATTCCACCTCTAGCATAAAAGATAAGGACGCTACAACATCCGGTTGACTCGTGTCCCTGCAGATTCAATTAGCGTTGCTGGCTGGTAATGGAATTACACGCCATGTAAATTCCGTCCCAACCCACACACACAGTAGCCACACTCGCACACACACGACACACAGACACAGTTGCCACACACACACACACACACCCACACACACACACACACACACACACCCTCACACACACAGTAGACATACACACACCCACCGACACACTCACACACAAACACACACACACACACATTCACTTGGCCAAGCGGGACTCCATTAAAGCTGCAGTATTAGCATCTCCCTGTTGATGAGGTCAGGAGAAGGCCCGGGGCTGTGGTGGGACTGGAGCTGCTTCCTCCTGTGACCGTTCCATCAGGGCTCCATCTTGCTAGGGCTGGGCGGCATCCATCTTGTTGCAATTGGGTTGTTTTTCCATTTCCAAACCGTAACACGTTTTATTGTAGGAGATGAATGTGTTGTGTGTGTGTGTGTGTGTGTGTGTGTGTGCGTGTGTATGTGTGTACACACTTATATTTCCTCTGGTTTGTTTCACAATCAGGCAAGCATGACTTCCTCCAGGTGTGGCTTCCCCGCCTCGGTCTTCCCTGAGAGTTTATTGTGGTGCTTAAAGGCGTCGCAATCAGCCGCTAAGCGCGCAGATAGCACCATCCGCGCTGTGCTAGCTCCGCCCGCTACCCATAATCCCGGTAATAAAACAAGCGCACACAACATTCACATCGATTTGTTAATAGCCCAAAGTTCTTCCTGTCGTTTTACACAAACAAAAGAGCACACACACACACAGAGACACACAAAGACACACTCACACACACACACACACACAAAGACACAAACACACACATGCATACACACACACACACACACAGTCGTCCGCCTCCCGGCTTCCTGATTAGAGCCTCTTTGACGCGGCTCCAAAATGTCGCCTTTGTTTGATGTTCTCCCAATTTGTTTTGTTTATAGCGGGCACACAGTCAGTGGCGGCAGCGAGTGACAACTCATTAGATACCGCGGGGTCGTCCTCCTTGTCATTTTCTTCCCTTTCCTTCATCATGCAAATACAAACGTGCCAGTTTTGGAAGGAGGGGACAAATTGACTGTGCTGTAAAACCCAGCGTGCACACACGCACGTACACATGCACTGTCCGGAAGAAACAAATTAAAGTGTGTCCACGCACACGCAGACTAACTCCCAACGACACATTCATCTCCCACATTAAAACTTTGTGGGAATTGAAAACCAACCCAATTTCAACAAGATGGATGCCAAGCCCTAGCAAGCCATTGCCCAGACGGAAAAAAAAAACGTACATCTGCATGCGAGTGGCAGCAGCGCAGAGCCAGATCCTGGCAGGTGAACGAGGTGACTGAAGCTTGAGCGCTTCAGGGCGAAAAGCTAGGACTGTCCGCTCCTCAAACCCACCCAGACACCCGCTGTATTCCAGCCACTGGCTGCTGTTGATCTCCTGCACCCTGCAAATCGACCACCCCCTCCGGTGGAAGCCTGTGATGGTCACTTCATCCGCGAGCACGGCCAATCCCCCCTCCACAGATTGTGTGTTAAGATACCGCTTGAGAGAGGATTCACCTTTGTTTGTCTCTAACCAACCCCAACACACACAAACACACACACACAGACATAGACACTCACAGACACACACACACACACACACAAAAACAGACAGACACACACACACACACACACACACACACACATACACAAAACAAACAGACACACAGACTTGCACACACACGCATGTACACTTGCACAAACACACACACACACACACACACACACAGACACACCCACAGACACAGACAGCCACACACACACACCCAGACTTGCGCACACACGCATGCCCACCTGCATACACACACCGCATGCACATACACACACTAACCATCTCGCCGAGTCCCCGGAGGCACTGGAGAGACGGCGATGGTCACAGCATTATAATTCCAGCCACCCTACACCCCCAGCCCCCCACACTTCCCTTCAGCCTCCCCCTGTCTCTCAGTGCTCATCACGGCTCGCGGGGAAGCGTTGGTATGCAGAGCACGGCGGCTCTCTGCAGATAGCCTGCTGTGAAGAATATCAACCATTGAAGGGTACCGCCGCCACCACCGCCGCCACCGTTCTCCACTCATCTCCTCATTCTGAATTACTCTCCTTCTGGGACAGCAGGCCGGGGCTGACAACACCACCAGCGGTGAAGCCCTTGTTTGTCACCAGTTAAGCTTGATGATTGGCAGCTGGTTCGCTTTTGTTGGCTTTAAGTGGTCTAGCTTTAACTAAGGGGCCAGGGAGACGGCCATTGTGCTGAGCTGGAAATAACAAGGCAAGCACCGGTACTTAACCCCTTACTGAGTAGTTCACGCCAATGCTGTAATAGTTGTTTTTTTGTGGCTGCAGGAAGTTGCTTAGGTTTTCCATCTCACGTGTAGGGAATATAGGTAGTAAAGATGTTCCCCACTCGCATTTCCACTTACTTTACTGAATGTAAGGAAGAGGCCTCAGAGTGATTAGCCATGCTGTGCTATAAGTATGTAGCACCGTGGGCCAATGTCGCCTGCCAAACGTGGAGCGTGAAGTGTTCCTCCATAGATGTGCCGCACTTCAAAGGCAGGGCACACATCCAACAGGATCTAGAGGAGCGATGAGTGGAAGGGCTGTGAGATACCGCGTTAAGGTGTTCGCTGCGGTGATTGAATGAGTCCCGTTACCGGTGTCGGGAAGCTAGGAGGAGTGTGTTTTGTTGTGTTGTGTTGTGTGCACCCTTGATTCATGGCGGTGTAGAATGTCACAGGAGAGAACAGCCTTCAACTCTCCGCACAAGACTGTGTGTCTTCCTCGTCGGAATTTCGAGTAAATATTACATACAAAAAAATGACAAGAACCAAAACGTGTCTGCTGCCATAACATCTGTGGTCTTATGTTGTTCAGATAGGCGGGAAAGCAGAAACCAGGATGCATCTGTTGTACTGGTTGAGGAGGATGAACGGGTTTGTAAACAGACAAACACTCACACGCAAATACCATGTATTTTATTCCTATCATTCTCCCTCTCTCGCTCTGCCAGCCTCTTAGGTGGTTAAATCGATTAGAGCGAGCAAGAGATGAAGTGAGAGAGGGAGAGGAGGAACGAGAGAGACAGTTGGAGAGAGAGAGGGAGAGCGAGTGCATGAGTGAGGCAATGGAGCAGGACTAGAATGAAAGGATGGAGGGAGGGCAGGCAAGTAGGCGCAGGAGGAGGTGAAAAACAAATCAATCAGATGATTCCCATTTGATGGTCTATTTAAAAACAGTCCTGCTTGTGTTTGTTTTGCTGAAAAACAGAGAGGAAGAGAATACAGGTTTTTGTGTTGGTGGCTTGCAGTGATGCCTTGGGGGGTGGGGCCCAAGACCTTTCAGCACATCTGTCCTGTTGATGCCCACTGGCACAATAACAGGACCTGGAGTGGGTCCTTAATGGTTCAATAAACGTACAAATGAGCTGGCTAGTACATCTCTCCCCATTATATGAATTCAACAATTGGCGCTTATCATTATAAGTGCTGCAGGTGCTTCCTTTCTCTTCTTTACTCTTCTGAAACGATTTGCTCACAAACGTTCCCACCTGCAAGGATCCAGGTGGTTTCTGAACGTGAGACGCATTTAGGCCTGCAGCACAGATCTTCTGTGCGTTGGAAATGCGAGTAGGCAAGTGGGTCTTGTTGAAAACCAAATGAAGACGCTCTTTATTGTTACCTTTGGGGGAAATGCATACCGGCTTAAACATCCCACTTCAAACTGCATTTATCATCCATGTTGTATTATCTGTATACCTTTCTGATGAATTATATCAATCTAAAGAATTGCTTGAACATGAGGAAGCTTCTCATGTAGCTAAGCACACAAGCACACCAAATGCTCCATTTGGTTAGAAGCATTTTGTAATACCTGGTGCTGTGCCTCTGATACCAGTTCACCTCCCACAGAACCAGAGCTGTATGCATGGGTGTGTGCACTTGTGTGTGTGTGTGTGTGTGTGTGTGTGTGTGCGTGCCTGTGTGTGTGCACGTTCGGTGTGTGCATATGAGTGCTTTCGGTTTGTGCATGTGTGTGCCAGTGTGTGCGAGTGTACACCTGTATGTTTGTGTTCCTGTGCCTGTGTGCCTGTTTGTGTGTGCGTGCGTGTGTGTGTGTTTGCTTGTGTTCCCGCCTAACCCTCCAGCCCCAGAACATTCCCTCTGGCTGCCCGATGTGCTCGGGCAGCCAGAGGGATCGCCTGGGCTGGGATGAGCTTAGCAAATCCAACCAGATCACTCAGTCTGTCTGTCTGTCTGTGTGTGTGTGTGTTGGAGGGGGGGAGGGGGGGTCCTCTCTCTCTCAGACAGAGCATCAGCAGCACTCTAAGGGGCTTGGCCCCAGACAGACTGAGGAGTACAACTCAGGAGTCCTTCTGAATGATGGGTAACACATTAAACCGCCCTACTGACAACGCCTAACAGTCGTACACAGTAAGCAACACACCCTGGGCCGAGACATTGTCTATGTTCCACTGTCAGTGTATGACATTGGCACCAACAGGGTCAACAGTTCGATTCCCACCAGGGCCACTCCTGCTTCCAAAGCATCCACTCACATGATTGCCCACCAAACGGAATTCCTATTTATTTAGACAGGTGAAGCCATTAGTGTTGGATGTGGTGTAGCATGTGTCACCAGTGATAGCCAAAGTAGACATGCTGCTTACGCTGTTGTGTCCCTGGACCGAGCGGTTGTAACAAGCACCTAAAGTGGTGGATTGAGATGCAATCGTGTTTTCCTCCATCCCTGTCAAAACCCGACTCAGATCTTCATGAACGACGACATTAAATGGCAATTTTTTAGCCTCATAAGATTGTTTTGTTTTGCCGTTTCGCAATTTGTGCGGGCATGTATTCTATTCCAATCAACGGTCAATATGATCATATGTTCGGGGAGAACTTCCGCTATCGCAAATCAAAGGCAGAAGATCAATGCACACGCTTTAGTCCTGCCGGGATGTCCTTACGGCCTTGGAAATGCATTGTATAGTGTCACGGTATTATTTTTACCTGTCATATGTAACAGTTCAGTACCAAAGTCTGACCGTTTTACAATGCTATGGACTGAAGACCACTCTGACATAGTAAAGGTTCAATGTGTCCAAAAGGGAGTTGTACTACCACTCTGACATAGTGATGTTTCAATTTGTCAAAATGAGTTGTACTACCACCCTGTCATAGTAATGCTTCAATGTGTCTAAAATGGGTTTTCCCTCTGCTGCCAACAGCTATCTCTGTCCAACTTTAGCATTTGGAAAAAACGACAAAAACCCCTCTTTGTACCCGGACCAAGAACTCCAACGCACCGATGCAACTGCGGGCCAATGTGTTCAGGTGAACACGTAGACATGCATTAGCTCAGCGCCAATGAAACCGGTAATTGAATGTTGGCCTCACTGGACAGATTCAAGCACAAACTCTACCAGTCGCATCCGTGCTCAGAATAGACGGTACGCCCCCCCAGCTGCGTCTGGCTCCTCGTCACCCTTGGGTGCAGCCTCTCTGCCCGAGCCGTGTCCAAGTACCGTCGAATGAGGTAGAATCCAACTAACACACAGCCCCCTCTGGCCAGGGTTAGGGAGATGAGGAAACTAGGGTTATTTCTGGATTTTTTTTCCGCAATTGAGTCCATTGTTACGTGATTGTTGACACATTCGCATTTCTTGATTATACTTAATTATGTACGGATAGACTATGCATGTTTATATTTCAGTATATGTGTGACATTGCAACATCATTCTCTCCATCTTATCCCTCCCAGCGGTTGTTGAAACTTCAGTCTTTGGCTATAGCTAACTTGGTTCAACAGTGCTCCGTTTTAGAAGCACCTCACTGTTCAAACTAAAACCAAAGGTTCATGCTGCTGGTTCAATTCCCATAGGTTAAATATACAGCAGTAGACCGTCGATACAGAAAACAGAAACTCTTTGTTGTGTCGTATCTGGTGCAGTGTTTCTCTCCTGCTGGTTCTTCTGCTCTTTGCTATCTGATCGTACAGCTCATTGGGCCGTAGGGTGATTGGTAATTGCCAGAGAGAGAGAGAGAGAAAGAACTTTGGCTGAGATCTGCAGAGTCTGTATATAGTGGAACATAGTATACAGGCCAATGGGGCATGCAAGAAAAGGGCTGAGAAACAGCATCATTGCAGGGATGTCAAGTGTTTGCCTTTATGTGACTCTTGATTTAAAGAGGGAGGCCTTCTTATGAAAGGCCCCTAACCCCTGTGGTTGTTCATCTGAGATCGCCTGTTTTGCATGTCGTGTTTTGCTGTTGTTGTGGTTTTGTGGTCGTCTGGTCTTGTTGCTGGGCCATATTTCCTTGACTCCGTCATCAGACTGGGACGGCCTGGGGTCGACTGCTACTGTCACCATGAGACCACAGCCGCCGTTCTCCAACTTCAGTTTCTCATCAACGAGGTAAGATGGGTTTTCCCTCAATTGTTTTCTTTCCTGAGGTGCTTTGATGTGATCTTGAGACCCGCGTGAAATTCATCTGTCCGTCAACTCGTCACTCAAAGCAGAACCGCCCAAACCAGACTGAACACATGATAGAAACACGAATGAAGACGTAGAAAGTTACATGACGTTCCATCTGTTCCATCTTCTTTTCGAGGCTTTGCTATAGTGCAGTAGACACACCCTCGGGCACATACACACACAGTAGCCACAAGCGCACCCACACAATGACACACACAAACACACACACAGTAGCCAAACACACACACACACACACACACACACACACACACACACACACACACACACACACACCGACTCACATTGGAACATACACACACAGTAGCCACACACACACACACACACACACACACACACACACACACACACACACACACACACACACACACACACACAAAACCAAATCAGCATGCCCCGCAGCAGGCAGCCTGGTTCTGCGGCTCAGCCCACTACAGAGGCCCGGCCGGGGAGTCAGAGGCCCTCTGACTCCCCACCCGGGGGAAAAAAAGGGCACTTAAGTCTCCTTGCAGCAAGCGGAGCGCTTTGGACCGTGCAGACAGAACTCAATTGAAAGAGCCCCAACAGAGAGCCCAGAGAGACACCGCCATAGCTGTGTGCTCTGCCTCCGCCTCACCCTCTCACTCTCCCCTCCCCACTCCCCCTCCCCCTCACCCCTCCCCCTCCCCCTCGCCCTCTCCCCCATCCCCCCTCCCTCTACCCACCCACCTCCCTCACCCCCAACCCTCTCCCTCACCCCCTCCCCCTCCCTCTCCCTCTCCCCCCTCACCCTCTCCCTACACCCTCTCTCTCTCCTTCTCCCTCTCCCTCTCTCTCTCTCCCTCCCTCCCCCTCCCTCTCCCTCTCCCTCTCCTTCTCCCTCTCACTCTCCCCCTCCCTCTCCCCCTCCCCCTCCCCCTCCCTCTCCCTCTCCCCCTCCCTCTCCCTCTCCCCCTCCCTCTCCCCCTCTCCCTCCCCCTCCCCCTCCCCCTCCCCTCCCTCTCCCTCTCCCCCTCCCCTCCCCCTCCCCTCCCTCTCCCTCTCCCCCTCCCTCTCCCTCTCCCTCTCCCCCTCCCCTCCCCCTCCCCCTCCCCTCCCTCTCCCCCTCCCCCTCCCTCTCCCCCTCCCTCTCCCTCTCCCCTCCCCCTCCCCCCTCCCTCTCCCTCTCCCCTCCCTCTCCCTCTCCCCCTCCCTCTCCCCCTCCCCCTCCCTCTCCCTCTCCCTCTCTCTCTCTCCCTCCCTCCCCCTCCCTCTTCCTCTCCCTCCCTCCCTCCCCCTCCCCCTCCCTCTCACACTCCCTCTCCCTCTCCCCCTCCCCCTCCCTCTCCCCCTCCCTCTCCCCTCCCTCTCCCTCCCTCCCCCCTCCCTCCCCCTCCCCCTCCCCTCCCTCTCCCCCTCCCCCTCCCTCTCCCCCTCCCTCTCCCTCTCCCCTCCCCCTCCCCCTCCCTCTCCCTCTCCCCTCCCTCCCCCTCCCTCTTCCTCTCCCTCCCTCCCTCCCCCTCCCCCTCCCCCTCCCTCTCACACTCCCTCTCCCTCTCCCCCTCCCCCTCCCTCTCCCCCTCCCTCTCCCCTCCCTCTCCCTCTCCCTCCCTCTCCCCCTCCCTCTCCCCCTCTCCCTCTCCCCCTCCACCTCCTTCTCCCCCTCTCCCTCTCACCCTCTCCCTCCCTCTCCCCCTCCCCCTCCCCCTCCCCTCCCTCTCCCTCTCCCTCTCCCCCTCCCTCTCCCCTTCCCCCTCCCTCTCCCCCTCCCTCTCCCCCTCTCCCTCTCCCTCTCCCTCTCCCCCTCCCTCTCCCTCTCCCCCTCCCTCTCCCTCTCCCTCTCCCTCTCCCCCTCCCTCACCCCCCCTCTCCCTCTCCCTCTCCCTCTCCCCCTCCCCCTCCCTCTCCCTCTCCCCCTCCCTCTCCCTCTCCCTCTCCCTCTCCCTCTCCCCCTCCCTCTCCCCCTCCCTCTCCCTCCCCCTCCCTCTCCCTCTCTCTCTCCCTCTCCCCTCCCCCTCTCCCTCCCCCTCCCTCTCCCTCTCCCTCTCCCTCTCCCCCTCCCTCTCTTGGCCTTTCGGCTGCCCCATTTTGCCTCTCTTCATCCTAGCAACGGGTTTACTTTTGCAATCTATCAGGACTTCTTTGTAGCGTGTCTGCAGCAAATGGAAGTGTGTGTTTGTCTGTGTGTGTGTATCTCTGTGTGTCTGTCTGTGTATGTGTGGATACTGTGTGTGTTTTTGTGTGTTTATCTGTGTGTGTCTGTGTGTCTCTGTCTGTGTGTGTTTGGCTACTGTGTGTGTGTATCTGTGTGTGTTTGTCTGTGTGTGTGTGTGTGTCTGTGTCTCTGTCTGTGTGGGTGGCTACTGTGTGTGTCTGTGTGTGTGTCTCTGTCTGTGTGTCTGTGGCTACTGTGTGTGTGTATCTGTGTGTGTTTGTCTGTGTGTGTATCTGTGTGTGTCTTTGTCTGTGTGTGTGTGTGGCTACTGTGTGTGTGTGTGTGTCTGTGTATCTGTGTGTGTATCTGTCTTTGTCGGTGTGTGTGTGTGGCTACTGTGTGTGTGTGTGTGTCTGTGGCTCTGGCACACACACACACACACAGACACGGCTCCTCAGACGAGCCAGGGTCTCTTCCCGACGACGCGGAGATGCCCCCACTGAGCAGCGCCTCTCTGATCTTCAAGGCTCTCCCTTGTTTACATGCGCTCCCATGCGTCAGAGCGTGTTTCCACACATCAAACGACACACGCACACACACACACACACACACACACACACACACACACCCACACACACACACACACACACACACACACACACACTCAGAAAGCGGGCCGCCGTCGCTCCCCCTCTCCTGATATCCGTCTCTTGTTGACGTTAATACGCGATGACAGCGACCTCGCCGCTCCTGGTTTTATACGGCGAGTGACTAATAATAGCGACGGTGGCGGCGGCGGCGGCGGCGACAGCGGGGCCCGCCCGGCGCTGCCCCGCTAATGGCCGACTTATCACGCCGCCGCGGCCTCTTGACATTCAGCCCGTTCTGAGCCGCTCCTCGAAGCCACGCAGGCAGCCCTACGTTGGGGGGGGGGGGGGGTTGTGGGCTGTGGGCGGGGGGGTTCGTGGAGGAGGAGAACCAGTATCTGGATCAGAGTTCTGACGTCGTTGAGGATTTTCATGTTGTTGTGATTTTGTGTGTGCAGCATGGATGTGTTTCTGGTCCACTGAGCACTAACACACAGCAGAGCGTCAAGCCAGAGCCACACACACACACACACACACACACACACAGATATAGACATGCACACACGCACATGCACATGCACACAGACATACACACACACACACATACACACATACAGATATGCATGCACAGACACACACACACACACACACACACACACGATTGCAAGGACACTAATACTCACGTGTACGGACACACACACAAGCACACACTAACATGCATGCACAGCGACACACAGACACACCCATGCACACAAATACACGTACAGATAGGCATGCACGGACACACACTCAAATCTCTGGAAAGCCATGCGTTAAGCACAGTCCTGCCATCTCCGTCCCATTTCCCAAACTCAGCTTGAAAGCCGGACAGCTGCAGAGGGATGACACATATCTCCTGCTTGGGGAAGTCACCGCGTAGCCCCTATCTTAGCCCCCCAGGTAGCACAAGATGCTTGTCTATCGGAAGGGAAAATTACATTCTGTTGTCGCAGACAGTTGTGTGAATAGATTTGCGGGTTTGTGTTTGTTTTTCTGCTTGGAATTCATCAAGTGGCGAAGCTGAATAATGCAACAGCGAACCAAGACGGAACCCCTGTAGCAGGTGTGTGTGTGTGTGTGTGTGTGTGTGTTTGCGTGTGTGTGTTTGCGCGCCTGCGTTTGTGTGTGTGAACAGCACAGCGAAACGAGGGGAAGAAGAGAACGAGGGAGTGTGATCAAAACATCGCAGGGTCAACATGACAAATCCTCGCACAAACGCCTTATTAACCTTTGAGGATGAACACTGTGACCTGGTTACAAAGGAAACGGCTCATCACGGTTCTGGCCCACCGGCACATATGCTATTGTTTGTTACGACCAGGCTCTGTGATCATCTCAATTACGGAGTCGGAAAATGGAGTCATATATTCATTGACCGTGAAATGACGTAACCCGAAGCCTGAACAACAAGTGGTGAGTGTGGAACAAGTGGGGTAGTGGAATGTGTACCCTGGGCAAGTTTTGTGACAACAACACAACATCAGGCACACACACGCACACACATACACACACACACACACACACGCACCCAGGAGGGGAGGGGGTGAGGGAACGGAACATGACATGACGGATGTGGTCCACCTTGTCCAGCCATCAGGCCAGCCCTGTGCTGTCACTGGGAAATCACAGGGCAGCTTTGTGATGTTCAGCTCCCTGACCGGGGGCCACACATCCAAGATGACTGGGGTCACCGTGGCATGGACTGTTGCATCACTCACTCTCCTTGCCGATCGATTACCAATAACGTGCGCGAATGCGCGCACGCACACACACACACACACACACAATCTGCGCAGCCATTCCCAGCCGCTGAAGGCTGATGACGTCTTCCTTGTCAGCGATGTCTCGTGGATACATCTGCCTTGTTAGCTATTGATTTTGCCGGAGCAAATCTGTTTGGAGGGAACCTATTGACCGGGCCACTGATGTGTCCAATCAAAAGGCCGCCACTCATACACCAACAGATGGATGGATGGTGTGACCCGATCAATCAATAGATTGATGGATGGAGGGAACGTTTGATGGAGGAGGTGGTGGATGGATGGATTAGTTAGATGAGTGGGTCGATGAATGGATGGAAGGATGAGGATGGATTGTTGGGCAGATGATGGACAGCGTCGACATCAGACAGGTGTGTGTGTGTGTGTGTGTGTGTGTGTGTGAGCGAGTGCTAGACAGAATATTGAATACATGAGTAGATCGCTGAGTGTGGGAGGGTTTACAGACCCCCTGCTGATGAAATTTGAAATATTGGATCACAATTTGTTTATTTAGACTTCTTTTATGTCGGCCTTATCGCCATCAACAACACTCAATGATTTACAAAGAAATTGTCTTTGTGAAATCGAGACCACTTCATCCAATTTCCATGGACACAAATCACATTGCCCAATGAAATGGCTAATTGAAAATGCCGCGCAGGCCAAAAGAAAATGTTTGGGATGCATATTCCCTTTGTTTTGCTGTGCACATTGTCCAACGTCCATAAAAACATTCACAATGCTTTCCCTTTTTATTCCAAGTAATTATTTGGTGACAGGTATTCCAGTTCATAAAATAATGGCCTTTTGTTTTTCTATGCTTTTCTATGTTTTTCTAGCAATACAGTTACTGTGACTGCAAGGACACAGCTGGCAGCTGTGCAACTTGTTTACTCAAGCAACTTGTTTACTCAAGTCTGAATGACTTATCTCTCTCCTTTACATTGCATGTCTTCAATATTTCAGATCATTAAATTGTGTCTAACCTTAGATGGTCTAATTGCAGACTTCGTCCATTTGTAATGGCAATAGTTCTAAACACACCATGCGCATCAACCACTGAAACTTCAGCAAACATGGCAGGAACCACCATTTCACCATGTTGATTCATACTGATCATTCCTACTGCTTTACAGTACCCTCGTCATGTTTTATTAAGTCTCATAACGTTTTACAAAGTTCAGCACAGTACATTTATGTTTGAAATGTTCATGCCCATTTATGATTGGTCAATTCCCAATCCACTTTCATGTCACACAGTTTGATTCACAGTTTTATTTTGTTAGCTTGACAAATGGTCTTTGCAATATTTAATCATTAATCAATGATAGAAAGGTCAGCCTGATATCTCAGCGTCCTGAGTGAGAGAGCCGATGACTTAAGACTGTAATTTCTCTCTTTGTACCGAAAAGACACAAGGCAACAAAGACAATAGACTCGAAGATACATTTTTAAGAACTACAGAAGACAAGAATATTAAACATATTAAAACACACACACACACACATACACACACACATACACACACACACACACACACACGCACGCACACACACACACACACACACACACACACACACACACACACACACACACACACACACACACACATGCGTAGCCTCCAGGGGTGACAAACATAATGAAAACAAAGGAGGAGTATTGGTAAGCAGGAGAAATTATATTTGTCATAGAACACTAATGGCTTTGCTGAGATCTAGGGGCCCACTTAACATCACATTCAACAGAGTCCTCCTGTGATTAAGGTTGTAATCCACAACTAATTCTCCCGTGGGGCGGCCAACACACTGCGGTGCTGCTCTGGAAAACTCACCGTTAGTTTGCTAATTATAACCCCTGTCAGAACCCAGGGCCTGGCTAGCACCTGCCGCTGGTTCCGATTTGCCGCCTGTGTCTCCAGCGTTAGACGACAGCACCCAAACGGCATCGGCTTACGTTATTCCCTTTTATTTTCCACAAAAGTTAAGCCTTCAATACAAAACCATTTCCAAACGAAATGTGGCCTGCTGTGCTAATGGCGAGAACGAACTGGGGCCTCTGAGTACATTTATAACAAAGTGTCTACGCGATCCATGTTAGGCATCCACTCCGAAGGGACTCAAAGGCCCATTTAATTTCCTGATATGCAGACAGTCGGGTAAGAAGGCAGTGCTCGCGTTCTGTTGAGTCACGGTACCGTCAAGTCAGACGTCATTGTTTGACAGGCAACGGGGGGCCCAGATAAGTGAATTAGCGGGCCCTCTAAGTCTGAGTGACAGCCCATTCCTCTTCCTCTCAATGTTGACGCATGCATTTTTTTTGTGGGGGGACCGTGGCCGGAGACATTGATAATATTGCTGATACCATCGAGTAGGGGACGGGCTGTTGAATTAAACATGACTCAATTGCCAATTCTGTCCTCACCACGCTCCAATAACTGATGACGCAAACACTCTGTGTGTCTCTTGGGACGGCATTTCTCTGCCGTGTGTCAATACACACAGCTGCCCACACACACACACACTCGCACACTCACACACACACACACACACACAATCTCACACACACACACACACACACACGCACAATCTCACGCCCACATACACTCTGCACATATCCCTTGCAACCAGTGGTAGGGGTGCTAATTAGATTTATCAGCCTATCTGCAGATATCGCACCAACCTTTGCTGTGTGTGTGTGAGATTGTGTGAGTGTGTGTAAGTGCGCGCCTTTGTGTGTGCGACTGCAACAGACAACAGAGCCCTCACTCCTAACAGCAACACGTTCCGCTCACCCTTCTAATAAAAACAAACGGATGGAAGAGGCACCCATCTCTCTTCCCGTCTGTCGCCCTCTGCGGGCTGTAGGCGTGGCTCTTCCGGCCCATTTGCAGATCTCGCCATTCAAACGTCATTAATGCTTATTACCAGTCCTCTGGGTGGCGGCGTCCAAGCTGTGCTGATCGCTCAGTATTGATCAGTGACAGTTTCCCACTGTCTCCCCTCCATGAACTCCCCGCTTTAAATCCTGTACTCTGCAACGATGGCGTCGGGGTGTCGCAGCAAAAGTCCTATCGATTTTTTTATCCGTGCGAGAGAGAGTCGGGATGATCCGATTATCATATTCTTGGGGGTTTATGCGGTGCTACACTGTTTTATATTAGTGCTGGAGGGGGGAGCACCATCTGTTTGATGAATATGTGAATATAATGGGCAGTATTAACAAACGGTTTTGCATTATGAACAGGAAAGAGGCGGAAGACGAGCAATTAGGTTCGACAATTAGGGAGAACATCAGCGGCGCGGCACTCAGTGGCTCAGCGGATGAGAGGGAAACGTTCGAACGCTCTGAAACAGAAAGGCATTAGGACGTCACGAGGTGACACACACAATCTACGATTGTGTTGCAGAGCCCCCCCAGTGCTCCCAGTATTTCTTTCTTTTCGACTGGGAAACAAAAACAAAAAAAAAATGAAAATAACAAAACTCCAAAAACCCAGTTCTTCTCCGTGTCTTAACTTCTTTGTTTGTTTCCTCGGCCTGCAGGGGGCGCTGGTCACGGCGTGCGCCGACGACACGCTACACCTGTGGAACCTGCGGCAAAGACGACCCGCCATCCTGCACTCGCTCAAGTTCAACAGGGAGAGGTGAGCCCCGGTTCCACGTTTGTGTGTGTGTGTGGGTGTGTGTGTGTGTGTGTGTGTGTGTGTGTGTGTGTGTGTGTGTGTGTGTGTGTGTGTGTGTGTGTGTGTGTGCGTGCGTGTGTGGTGATAGAGCTTGTCATGGTGAACATAAAGCCCACTTGTGTACAAACCTTCGCTGACATATTCATATATACACTGTTCATATAGACCTCTTACCTCTATCACGATCACTATCACCTATTGGGCCAAATGCGTTCTCCTCTTTCCCCCGATCCCTTCATTGTGTCGTTCCAGTAGCACTGGTGTTATTTTAACTGAAATACATTGTGTCTGTCTCTATTGTAGAAGCAAATATAGTTAGTATCACAGAACTGAAGCTGCATGGCCCCAGTAACTTTATGCATTGTTTTTCCAAAGTTTGGTTCATTCAAATGTTTTGTGGATTAATTTGCTGACCAAAAGATAGTCAAATATCGTGGGCGAAGGGAAATGGATGCCAAAGATGCGACCAGTAGTTGTTGGGAGGAGGGGGGGGGGGGGGGGGGGGGGGGCAACAGAAGTTGATCTGTCCTGGGAGTTATTCTCCTGACACAGCTTTCAGGCGAAACCTCAGGGTTTGAAGACCAAAATAGAGTCAGACGGAAATGACAACACGCCACTTGCGACACAATGAGGTGAAAGGAACGATTTTTCCAAACACTATCACACGTGCGTGTTTAGAAAAATCGTTCCCTTCACCTCGTCGGCAAGTGTCTGTTTCGATCATCGTTCGGCGGACCAGATCAAATAAAGATGCAAAAAAGAGAAAACAGTGGGGTTCAGGAAATAAATGTCTTAAAGTCCTCCCATGGATTTTGCACACATCCCTGACCCAGTCGCCCCCCCCCCAAACTTCCAATGGGCTCCATAATTGCCTGGAGTGAGAAGGCGACGCTGTCAAAATGGATCCCCCCCCCCCTCCGCTGCGGGGAGCTGAATTAAAGCGCTGTGGAGGCGGGCAGCAGGACCGTCGTGAGTCATCGCTCAGAGGGCAGGGGGCGCCCCAGTGGTTAGTGCCGGGTACGGCCGCTGGCCTCCTAGCATTAGCACGCTAACACCCTGACACTCTCCGGGGAAATGTGCATGAGTCAGTGGACGCGCCATCGATAATGGCCCTGCCAGGGACCTGTCAGGGGCCATCTGCTGCCAGCCATCCACTCTGCTTTTCCTTCTTTTCCTTCTTTTCTTTCTTTTCCTTTGATAGCCCTTTCTTTCTTCTTGGTGGAGGGTGGAACATATCACAGGCGAATATGTTCCAGTCTTAAGCGACCTTCATCTCTACCCTGCATTTAAGAAGTCAGAGTATAATGTCAAAACGATGTGTCCTACGTGGGTATTATGTGTTTAAGATAACACTGAACTACGCTTTCTGCAGTCGCAACAAAAAACATAATAAACTCTTGCCGGATTTCCCGCCTCTCCAGCTCTCACTCACGTTTCAAGCGGTTCTCTTCCTGCAAATCTCAACTCCCGTGTGGTGCTAATTCCCTTTTCGAGGACGCACCTAGACAGGGTGCTATCACCCCTTAGGGTGTTGCACCTGAACCCGGGCTGCAACCCGAGCCTGAGAGGCTCTGGTTCAATACTGGAGCAATTCCCAAAGTTGTTGTCCGAAGGAGTCACTTAGAACCAACATGATGGGAAAGCAGGATGAATAATCCCCAAGTTATACATTTAGACATTTACATTTAGGGCATTTAGCAGACGCTTTTATCCAAAGCGACTTACAATAAGTGCATTTGTTACAATAAGTACATTTTTCTCATAAGAAGTGATTCCCCGTGTAAAGCAACGATAGCAGCTACTGTAGATGCTACACAATTAAGTACCTTGAATAAGGTCAATGTACAAGTGCCAGGACGTACAGTTATCCTTGAAGAGCTTTGACATTAATCCAATTCCATGTGGGAGAATCTTCTTTTGCCCACCCTGAGTGTTCCCATGACGACGGTGTACATCAAAATTAATGGATTTAACTCCAGGTTCTTGTGTTGGATGGGAAGGTCACGGTCAGTGTGGTGCATGACATTACAATCGTCTATACAGCAACATCAGTCGCTTTATAGGTTTGCAGGCTGGTTGCCCATTGCATCCTTCTGCCTCTGACTGATCCATTTGAGGGTTTTTTTTATCTCTGGTCTTATAGTCCAGCTTTGGCGTATGACTATGAGCAAATATATAGATAAAACCATTAATGCATATATTTAACGCTCGCTGGGAAATAAACATATTCATAGGTAATAAATTAATTTTCCACTGCGAAGCCGGACGGGTAAGTGGGTTGAAAGAGCGAGGGAATGAGACGTAGCTCAGCGGTTCAGCTCTCAGGCTCGACCCTGGCTCTCCACAAAGTGCCCTACGAGGTTAGCATACTAGTGTGCTTGGTCCCACCGCCACTCTCCACTGATTATCACATGCAAAAGCCATGGAGCTGAGGAGAGAGTGGATTTCTAAAATAAAACGGCTCAATTGGTGTTCCATTGAATCTTCTATCACTCTATTCCAAAAATCGAAACAAACCCCGAACATGCAATATGAGTGCGCCCCGTGTAACAATGTACGAAATGCAATAAAAAAGCGTGTGTGATGCTAAGCCGAGACAAGAACCTCCCTGGTAGCTAGACATACAACTGCCCTGTCCTGTCTTCTGGCTGGGCCTCCCAAATCCTTTTTGAATTGATCTGCTGTGTCGTTTATCTCCTGTATAATAATCCTGTCTCCCTCGCTGGGCGGCTGGAGGCAGGGGGGGACTGTTCCCCCTCCTCCCCGCATGGTAATCACCATTGACAGGAGTGAATTACGTAGCCTGTGTTGATCTCTACTCCCCCCCCCCCCGCGAAAGTGATTACAAACAGGACGACGGAGGCTTACGCCGCCACCCAGGGCGGGCTCCAGGACGGGTCACATCAGGGGCCAAGGAAATATACAGACTAGCTGGAGGAAAAGCCCTGTTTGAGCTAGCCAACTAGCGGTGTATGAAAAACACCTTCTGGCGCACTTCTGGTAGAGGCTTTTTTTTTCATTGAGGGATGGGCTGTATTGCTCAGGCTGCAATCAGATTTGGCGGGCGGGGGCGTTAGGTTAGAACTTCTGAGTGATGTCGCCTGGTGATCCGAAACTGCCAGTAACAGCTTTGGAAACTTGGTGCATTACGGTTGAGATTTGGACCGGAATCAAGTCATCACTTTGCCACTTTGAACTCATCCTTTTTACTATTCATCTTATTCAGATGACCTGTACAATATGCCTGTAATATACCTGAGACAATTAATTTAGCTTCAGCTAAAAATATATATTTATTTTATTTTTGTGTTCTGCTATTGGTTAGATCCACAGTTTATCTATATTTACAATAATTATATTTAAAAAGGATTTTTTGTTTATATTGCTTGTTCTATTCCATTTACTTTGATTTTTCCGGCTTTAACCGAGCAACTGTTACAAGCAATGTCCTCCGGGATCCATAAAGTAATCTGTACCTGTATCACTACTATGTAACCCACTATACCACTCATCATCTAACTTAAGTTGTGTTAGAGTTTGGTTTTCAATAACAGTTTTCATGCATGATGCATGTTATACACATATTGCCAATAGACTCAAACACATACAATGACTATTCCTCACAACTAATACTGCTGGATGGTAAGTTAACCATTTACCATTTAATTCAATTCAATTCAATTGTATTTTTCTAGCCCTTAATCAAAGGTATGGTCTCAAAGGGCTTGACCGGCCATATATCTACATATATACAAGCTAATCATTTAGTTAATAAATTATCTATAAATAGTGTCTATGATGATGGGATGCTTTCCGCTTAACTGTAAAGGGGGTCTGAAAAATGCAGTCGCAGTCACCACAACACCCTTAAACAGTAGGAGAAATATATTAGAAGAATTAGAAACATGTAGACAGCTGCTCAATCAGTGACTACACAAACATGCATCGGTGCAATCAGAAACATTCACATAGTCAGACACAGACGCTGACACACATCCACGCATTCAGCATCAGTCCTGGCAACAGCAGCTGGTTTTCAACCGGCCTTGCTTTGAATATCTGGGCAGAGTCAGCCTCCATAATTAAAGGTGGCAGGCTGTTCCAGAGATAGGGGCGCTCGATAAGCGGACACTCTGTTTCCTGCTGATTTCTTCTAATCCTTGGTATTGAAAGAAGTTTCAGTTTCTATAGTTGCTAACTATTTAATATTTAACAAACCCAGAAGATGGATGCAACATTGCACAATAATCTCATGTTGGAAGACCACACTTTCTAGAGTGCTATCTATTCTCGAAGCTTTGTGGTATTTATTTCTTAATTGCTTCTGAATTCAGCCAGGACAGCGCAGCGAAACCTGGCAGTCAGAAATGTATTTTTCTAGCGAGGAGCCCAAGAGAGCATCTGCTTTGTATTTTTAACAAGACAGAATATTACAGTCAAACAATGTGACCAATTAGACGACAATTAGTCCTTAATCACCATCATTAAAAAAGAAACTGTATAATCATGAATTATTATGGAAATGAGTGATCAGCATGCTGAAAGCAGAGAGCAGGGAATTATTTTTGTGTACGTTTTTTCGATTAGTTGAAAACACTAATTAGAGCAGCATGTGCATTCCACATAAACATGTATGCAATTGCATGCTGGAGACAGTTCGGTGATGTTTACACATAACAGCATAATAATATTATGAGCCAAAGGTAAAGTGGTTGAACACTGTGTGGGTTGTGTGAATGTGTTTGTATCTTTGAGGGTGACTCTATGCATTCAAAGATGATTTGCTTTCGCACACTCGTCCAGTATTGACAGGTATCATTGACATCATTTCTCGAGTAACCCTATACTGCACACTGTATATCAATGGCTGCACTGTATACGTTCAACAACCTGACCGTTTCCCGTCTCTCTTTCTCTGCCAGGATCACCTTCTGCCACCTTCCGTTCCAGAGCAAGTGGTTGTACGTGGGCACAGAGCGAGGCAACACGCACATCGTCAACATCGAGTCCTTTGTCTTGTCCGGCTACGTCATCATGTGGAACAAGGCCATCGAACTGTGAGTCAGCGTCGCAGCACACTACGCTACGCATTACACCGAGGAGGAGGAGGAAGAGGAAGTGGATGCTGATGATGATTTTGGAGGGGATGAGGAGTATGCAAATGATGCTGATGATGATGTTAGAGGGGTTGAGGAGTGTCAATGGATGATGATGATGAGGAGGTGGAGGAGGAGGAAGAAGAGGTGGTCCATGAGGAGGATGATGAGGAAGAGGAGGATGGTGAGGGTAAGGAAGAGAAGGAGAAGGACGAGGAATATGCAGATGATGAAGATGGTTTGGAAGATGAGGAGGAGTATGACGATGAAGAGGACGGCAATTACCATGATGAATCCAGACGTCAAAAGGCCTATGATTATGGTCATAATGGTTGATGATGGTACAAAGGGTCATGGATGATTGGAGTTCAGAGTTGTGGGTGCAATTGAAAAGCTTTCTAATGAGCTTGTGTCAGTTGCCCTACTGCTGTTTATACTTTTTTTAATGACTACGAAAGTGTGTGCGTGCGTTTGTTGGTTTGTGTAGATGTGTGTGCGTGGGTTTCTGAGCGCGTGTGTGTCAGTGTGAGTGTCTGGGTGTGTGTGCGTGTGTGGGTGGGTGTCTGCGTTTGTGTGACGGCTGTGTGAGCGTGTATGAGCGTGTGCGTCTGTGCGTGTGGGTGTGTGTGCGCACGTGTGTGCTTGTGTGTGGGCGTGTGCGCATGTGAGGCACGGGCATTCAATCATATCAACAGCACTTGACCCCGAAAGGACAACCGGCCTCCACCCCCTGCTCCTTTCCACCACTCCTGGTTGTTCTGAGACGCCGTCCCCTCACACGCCCTCCTTCCACCGTCACTCTTCACCCCACTCCTTGTTGTTCTACCCGTTGTTGTTCTACCCGTTGTTGTTCTACCCGTTGTTGTTCGAACCACGGCTACACCCGGGGGGGCCGGGCTGGGGCACGCGCTGCGGGCCCCGTTCCCACCGTCCCACCCTCCCACGGGCCGTGTCCCCGGTGTTAGCCTGCCAAGTGGCTTCCCCCAGCAGCCTGTCACTCAGCAGTCACTCAGCAGTCGTTCGCCAGTCGCTCACCAGTCATTTTCAGGCGTCTGCGGCGTTGCTTTCGTAAGCTAAGCCGGAGAGAGCGCTTAGGCGCGTGGGTGTGTGGGTGTGGATGGGTGTGGGGGTGAGTGAGGGAGTAATAGTGTGCGTTTGTGTTGGTGTGCGTGTATGTGGACCTGGGAGTGTGTGTGTCTACGCAGACCAGAGTGTGTGTGTGTGCACGTGTACGCACATGTTTGTGGAAGTGTGTATTTGTGTGTGCGGGTTAGAGTGGGCAGGCAGACCATCAGCCAATGAGGAACGAGGAAATGTAAGACCCAAAGGCCCCTTTGTTTTTCTCTCTTTTGGTTCTTTCCTCTCCGGGCGCGTCACATGATTGATAAGGACACGTGCGTCGCGGCCTGTTCATGCGCTGCACTGCACTTCTCCATCAGAGATGCACCGCAGTGAGTTCAGGCTGTCTGGGACTGAGTCATGGCTGATGAACAACACCATCAGGAAGGGCTTCCTGTTTGACTGGGGTCCCATGTTCTCTGCACATGAATAGGGATGAGGACCGGGTTCTCTTGTGGAACATAGATTTACGCACAGGGTGAAACACGCTTTCTTCCTGTCTTTCCAACAGAAAGAAAATGAAAATTAATGAGTGTGTGTGTGTGTGTGTGTGTGTGTGTGTGTGTGTGTGTGTGTGTGTGTGTGTGTGTGTGTGTGTGTGTGTGTGTGTGTGAATGTGTAAGCTTTTGTCAGTTGCCCCTACCGCTGTTTATACTTTTTTTAATGACTACAAAAGTGTGTGCGTGCGTTTGTGTGTCTGTGTGTGTTTGTGTGCCCTCATGAGTCCACTTCTGTATTTCCAAGTTTTGTTTTTCTCATTGAATATTGGTGCATGCAACATAGAAATAATAATAAATAATAACGTATTTACCAACATTTGAAAACTGCCTGAATGAAATTGAAAACTGAAATGATCAAAATACCCTGAAACTTATAACATGGATGCATAAAAAAGCTTTCCTACCATAGTTTGTGTGCGTGCTTGTGTGTGTGTGCGTGTGTGCGTGTGTGCCTGTGTGCTTGTGTGCGTGCATCTGTCTACCTGTGTGTCAAATGTCTGAATGAGTGAGTGCATGTGTCCCACGTCTTCAAGGTTTGTTTGGTGACTTTCTCTAATGGAGGCTTTTATTCAATAAGTGAGGGGAGCTGAGTCTGAAATGATGTGGGCTTCTGTATAAAAAGAACGATGGGTCCTTGTAGCGCCAATACAGGGCCCGCTGGAGCTGAAGTGGATTTGCACAGGAGTGCCTGCTTTGCATTTCAATTCAAACAGGCAGGGAAACAGAACACTCAGGGACCTAGCCTTGACAAGGAGCCGTCTGCGCCTGGAGACTCTGCGCGTGTGTACGCTGCCGCGAGCTACGTGACCAGCCAAGTTAGCCGGTCAATTTATTGCTACTGAAACAGCGATTTGAAGATTTACGACGATAATGTATAAAATGTGATATCCCTGAAGTGGTTTTAGCTTTACATTTTTCATAAAATCCATTAGTCCTGCTCCCCTCTCAACAACACACCGAACATATTAAAGATAATCGTGAGCCATATTCCAAACATATAATTGCTTATTAATTCAAAGCTATCTATAGTTTTCATTGCCTTATTTTCACTGCCTTACACGGCTAATGGCGTGTGCTCAATATAAATAGCCCTTTATCCCAGAGTCATGCTCGGGGTAGGTCGTTTTTGCGGTCATTTTGCCTTGGATAATCTGTGCCCTGCCCCTAATGACCAATACTGCGACATCATTGGTTATTTCAACTGAAGCATCAAATCTGGCTGCTGGTTCATCTGAAAGTGTCTGGAATACAGTAATAAAAAACAATCAAAGTAATAATTTCAGGACACAATGTAACATTTGTCTCTTGGTCTCTCTGTGTTATTCGTAACCTGCTACGTTTAACATTTACTGCCTTTTATTTAATTTATACGCTAATCAATCTTGCAGCCTCCACTTTAAATCCGCCATTAGAGTGTATTGTTTACACTTTGGCCCTAGAAACTGTTGCAGGCTGTGATTTCACCTGAATCCAAACAAACCAACATGTTCCCATCGCAAAGCATCCTCTCCATCTGCGGAGCTAGACTCAATCAACATCTAGGTAGACACCACCTGCTGCCTCGGCTTTGACAAGCTAGTTTAATGCGTTCATGAAAATATACTGACGCCAACATCAGAGGGCAGTACCTAAAAAGTAAACAAAAAACATTATATTCCAGACTTCAAATACTATTAAATTGAGATGGCAGTATCAGTGAGGTGCAGGTGAAGGTAAATACATTAATAATATTTCCACATCAAAAAGGAAACAGGATTTAGCATTCAGTATGAAAGTGTTTGTCTGAGTTGACTTTATTTGTAGCCAAATAAAGTCACCTCTCTCTCTCTCCCTCTCTCTCTTTGTCTCTCTCTCTCTCTCTCTCTCTTTCTTTCTCTCTCTCTGTCTTTGTCTCTCTCTTTCTCTCTCTCTGTCTTTGTCTCTCTCTCTCTCCGTCTTTCTCTTTCTCTCTCTCTTTCTTTCTCTCTCTCTGTCTTTGTCTCTCTCTCTCTCTCTCTTTCTCTCTCTCTGTCTTTGTCTCTCTCTCTCTCTCTTTCTCTCTATCTCTCTCTTTCTCTCTCTCTCTCTCTCTGTCTGGCTGTCTGTCTGTCTATCTGTCTGTCTGTCTGTCTGTCTGTCTGTCTGTCCGTCTCTCTTGCTCTCTCTATCTCTCTCTCTCTTTCTCTCTCTCTGTCTCTCTCTGTCTCTCTCCATCTGTCGTCCCTCTCTTTCTCTCTCTAGTCATAAATCCTCAGATCAAAAAAATACAAATAAAAATCTTCAATGCCACTTTAATCTGATATTATTGAAGCCCGAGTCTGAATGATACAAAGGTTATTGCCCATGAGTGAAAGAAAGACTTCATTGGCTCAGTCTCCCAGCTTGCTTCAAAGACACATATCTCTTCCTCCTCCCGGGTTCCTTAACAAACCAATTCATACTCTGTCTTCCTCCCTACTGTAGTACTTGGAAGTGTACATTTGCTCATAACATTCTTTGTTTGTTATTCCCCTGGTATATGCCCTGGCATCGATATTCCTCTGAACTTTACTACCCATAATCCCCCTGACTGCTTCCATCCCCCTTGACCATCCACACAGTAGATCACTGCCTGTTTCAGTGTAGTGTTACAACTCATTGAAGGCTACATGCTTGTACCAACCAGACCGCTTCCCTGAAGCAACCTGAAGAGCTCAACCTTAAGAGTTTGTTGAAAAGGTGCAGGAAGTAGAAACCCTTTACAGCAGTGGCACCAGTACTCGCCTTTCACCCATGAAAGGCAATTCAAACATAGACGGCAAGAGTCTTTAAGCAATGCAGTACACCGTAGCGCCGACTCTCCTCGGCTAGAACAGACGGTCAGATCAGGGCTGTAACGTAGCCAAATTGTTTTATACCTTCCGACCGTAATACAATTAGATTACAATGTAATATTCTTTACAGTCTATTTCCTTTGCAAAGAGACATATGCGAGATCCGGCATCCCATCTGCTTAATTAAAAATATAAAATAAAATATTTTATATAAAATGATGTAAAATCAAAACTAATTCTCACACCTTTCTGAACAGCAACAAATTGCTCTCGACTATCCGTTACCCCGCACTGGTCCCTCCGGGTGTCTAACGTAACGTTTCCTCGTCCTAATAATTAGCCCGTTCATTTTTCATTAAGCGCCGGCTGATCAGGTTAATGGCCGCACCCCAACGAGGACCACAGGCTCAGTGGGACGGAAGGACGAGCACATGCTGCCAATAACGGCCCTGTGTGTGTGTGTGTGTGTGTTTGTGTGTGTGTGTGTTTGTGTGTGTGTGTGTGTCTGTGTGTGTGGGGGCCGGGTGTGTGTGTGTGTGTGTGTGTGTGTGTGTGTGTGTTGTGTCGGTGTGTGTGTGTCTGTCTGTCTGTCTGGTTGTGTGCTTGCATGTGAATGTGTGTGTATGGGTTTGTTTGTGTCTCTTAAAGGATGAACAGTAGACAGTAGAGTATCGGTTCCTATGGTGATTGATGAACAGGTTTTATGGCTGTAAAGCCAGCAGACAGGGGATGGCGATCATAAAATATGTGTGTGTGCAGCTGTGTTTGAAGCCATTTGTGCGTGTCTGTTTGTTTGTGTGTGTGTGTGTGTGTTTGTGTGTGTGTGTGTACTGTATATATGTTTTGTTGCAGAAAATGCATCTCAACAGTGCTTGCTTGTGTGTGTGTTTGTGCCCGCGATGCTGACCAGACCTTAACAACTAGTTCATTGGTACTCCCTGGGCTCACCTGTGGACCAGTGGACCTGTTTACAGCTGATCAAACCAACTGGCTGTTGGTGCCTGGAGCTAACAGGGAGCCCAGCGGTCCTTGCTGGCTGGCCGGCGATGGCTCGCTGACAGTCTGAAACATTAGTGGGGATTTGGTATGAAAGGCAGCCTGACGGCCCAGCCTCTTGCCCTGTACACTGGCTGGGCTGCCAGAGCAGTATAGATCTGAGGATCACACACACACATGCACACACGCCTGCACACGCACACACACACGCACACACACACACACACACACTCACTCACTCACTCAGTCAGTCACTCACTCACTCACTCACTCACTCACTCACTCACTCACGCACAAAGTGCTGCAGACGCATCTGCACACACACACATTTTACGATCATCCATCTCCGGTCAGCTGGCTTAACTGTCATAAAACCAGTTCGTCAATCGCCATAGTAACCATTCCCAATACCCTGCCGACTCTCCTCATCCTTTAAGATACACAGACACGCGCACACACAGACACACAGACACATAGACACACGCACATGCAAACAGACCTCTATCTCTTTAATCTGCTCTTCTTGGCTAGTCTTGTTGCCCTATGGGCGAGTGGTTGCCATGGTACCCTGTAAACCCCCTGATTGCCGGGAGTGTTTGTGTCTGTGTGTCCGCGTGTCTGAGTGTGCCAATATTGACGAGCATCAAGAAGCCTACATATTTTTGGGTTTTGAAATAGTTTTGTTTTACCTGGGTATATGCAGAATGAGACACACACACACACACACACACACACACACACACACACACACACACACACACACACACACACACACACACACACACACACACACACACGCACACACACACACACACGCGCGCGTGTGCGTGATGTTTTTTAATAATTAGCCTGCCAACAGCAGTTCAGACTTTGACCGGAACCATGCAGTCAATACCTTTTCCACGAACATCGCGCCTTTTGTGAATCCAGCGTTCTAACTCAGTAAAAGTCCACATAGATCAGCATTCAGGGCTCGTCCTGAACACCGACAACAAAGCCAACCCCCGCCTGCGCTTCTCCTATTCAGGGCGGTGTTGCTCGGGCTCAGAGCGTTCAAGGCATGAATCCCACTGGTGGAAGGAAAGTGCATTTGGGCTCACCTTTCTGAGTCAAGGAAAACTTTCCACACTGTCAATAAGGGTTCGCTAAGTGGTTGAGTTTTGAGTCATCCTCACCAACAAAAAGAAAGTGCTTTCGTTGTTAATAGAATCCTTTTTTTGTGGCTGATGAGTGCAAGCCCTCTTCCATTGAATGTCATTTTGTTATAACACATCTCCGGAGGTACAAAACATTTATTCATCTCATATTGCTGTGACCCTTGGCGAAACCTTGATATTTGAAGCTCTGAGCAAAATGTTTTAGTTTTTTTTTCAATGGCTGTTTCTGCCCAACTTTTAGGGGAGGATCCACAAGGGCATTTAGAAAGAGCATGTATGTAGCGTCTATTTTTTTTGTGTATGTAAGTTGTGTACATGATGCAGCAATAAATGTTGGCTTTACGTCCTCGTAGTTCCCTACTTGTGATAGCATTCTGTATGTTCAGCTCTCGTTTCATTTTGTATGTTTTAATTAGTGTATAATCACATGTAAATAATAATCCCAAACCCACCATGTTGCACTGCCATGTTTCTAAAGTAACACAGACACAGCTCTAGAGACGTGTTTTCAATTAACCAACATGATTGCTGTTTTACTTGTAAGCTATGACCTATAATGTTACAGACTAATAACTAAATACAATTTATAAATCTATTGGGCGGGGGGGGGGGGCTAGTATGCCACTCAAACCTTCACACTGCAGCTTTAATTTACGAAATTAATTGGATTAGCGACTGGTTTGTGATTCAGAACAGAATGTCTTTGATTGACATCTCTCTCTTTCTCGCTCTCTCTCTCTTTCTCTCTCTCTCTCTCCCTCTCCCCCCCCCTCTCTCTCTTTCTCGCTCTCTCTCTCTCTTTCTCTCTCTCTCTCTCTCTCTCTCTCCCAGATGTACTAAAACACACCCGGGGCCGGTGGTCCATCTGAGCGACAGCCCCAAGGACGAGGGAAAGGTGGGTTCGCCAGCCGAAAACCCATTTGTATTACTCCCCAACAACTGTCTGCCCTTCTGCTCACCCGCCCTTCTGCCTGACGTCACCCTGTATCGCCGTCGTAACCCCCCCCCCGTTTTATTTTCCTCACTCTCCCCCATTTTGCATCCATTATTTTCGGTCTTATCAGATACAATTCCCCTCTATTGTTCCGTTGGTTTCTGTGTAAGTGGTGCAGCCCCTCCTCTCCACTTCCACTCCACTGGAAGTGTGTGTGGTTATGTTTTGTGTGTGTGTGTATGTGTGATTGTGTGTGTGTGTGTGTTTGGTTTGTCATTGTGTTCGGGTGTGTCTCTGTTTCAGTTTTTGGTTGCGTGTGTCTGCGTTTGTCTGTATGTGTTCGGGTTTTTGGTTGTGTGTGAGTTTGCGTATGTAAGTGTGTGGGTTTGTGTGTGTGTATTGTATTTTTTTTGTCTGTGTATGTGTGTGTGTATTGTATGTTTTTGCATGTCTATGTATCGGTGTTTGTGTGTGTATATCTGTGTTTGGGTTATGCGTGTGTGTGTGTATTGTATGTTTTTGCATGTGTGTTTATCTGTGTTTTTGTGTGTTTGTGTTAGGGTGTGTGTCTGTGTGTGTGCTGGACGTGGCTCCCTCTAATCACCATGTCCCTGGCTGTCCTGTCCATCCCTGCCACTGGCCCCTGGCCCCTGGCCCCTGGCCCTCAGCACATTACATTCTCCACGGGGCGTGGAGGAAGTTGAAATGCGAAAGGCCCAATAGCAGTGGCTTGGTGTTTATAGGAGCAACCCATGCATGAGGACCTCCCTGCCTCTCCAAAGGAGTTCCTCTCTGGAAGCCACTGCAGTGACCTTGATGCCACACAATCTCCTTCAATAACAGCAATCTTGTGGCTTCCCTGTAGAGGGTCATGTGACTTACTTTTAACTTTGTGCATTTAAGTCGAGATTTGGACCAGGATCTATCCATCACACCGCTAAATTACTTTTTCATCTTTTTGTCCTTTAAAGAAGGGCTGCGGTGCGTAAGGATTTTTATAATTAGAATATTAGCCTCTTACATTTTTTATTCATTGAAGTGAAAACATTCAATTCCGCTCTGCGATATCCAGTTAGTAATTGCCGCATGCAATTGAATAAAAACAAAAAATTGAAAAAAAAACAACGTTTTAAATCACCATTCTATATTTTTGGAAGGGCTATAAAATATGGATGAAGCCGGCCTTTTGAAGTGGTGGAAATGCGCTTTGTGAACAGTGCCGCCTCTTCACGGCCCACAGCCTCCTTCCCACCCACGCTCTAGGGCCATGCGGCCCCCCGCACTAACACCGTGGACATCCACACGCTGCTGCTCTGGCTGGAGTAACCATTTGTTTCCTCGTTACTGGCCGATGGCCGCAGATCTCTGCTGATACTTCTGTTGCTCATGATGACAGCGGACTCACCCTCACGTAGATAAACAAACACGCTGCCTGCCCTCCAGTGGGGACCGTTTAAAGCATGCACGAATGAGCTCGCTGATTAACACGGGGAAGGTCGCCCTCCCTCGCCCCCTCCAACAGAGACAGGTTGTTCAAGGTCAGGCAGACGCCGCCACCAGACGAGGATCGTGGTGTGGATGTGTTCTGCGTCGGGTCTGGACGGTCAAGCGGAAAAACACACAAGTTTAAACTAAATGAGGCGAAGAAGTCATTGAGGCGTGCCCTGTGTTTGTTTACCGGTAGTGCACTAATCCATATAATTGTCAGTTATCTCTGTGCGTGTGTGTCTGTTGGTGCATGTCCGTGTGTGTGTTTGTGCGTATATGTGCTTGAGTGTGTGTGTGTGTGTTTGAAATGAGAGGGTGTGTGTTTGTGTGTGTGTGTGTTTGTGTGTGTGTGTGTGTGTGTGTGTGTGTGTGTGTGTTTGTGCGTGTCTCTCACCCACACACACAAACACACACATTAAAGCAGCGAGTGTGTGTGTTTATGCGTGTGCGTGAGATCCGTCTGGTCTCCTTAGGCCCACCTGCTCCAGGTTTCATATCTTGTGATCTGGGCTGTCACACTGCTTCTCTTCCTCTCCTAAGAAGGGGAGAGGAGAGCTGAAACCTCTCATCCCTCTCTCTCTATCTGTCCCTACCTAACTCTGTCTTTCTCTGTCCCTCCCTCTCTCTCTCTCTCTCTCTCTCTCTCTCTCTCTCTCTCTCTCTCTCTCTCTCTCTCTCTCTCTCTCTCTCTATCTCTCTCTCTCTATCTATCTCTCTCTCCATCTTTAAAGTAGCAGCATGTTCCTAAGATCCACCTCCACCTGTCCTGTGTCTCTTCTGAGCTGCCTGGGTGTGCGTGCCGCACAGCATGTCACACTCACTCCAAGCTTGTCACACTCCCATGATACATGAGCACTCCCTTCGTGTGTCTCACACTCCTATCATGCATGAGCAATCCCTTGATGCATGAGCACTCCCA
>NC_136936.1:47517641-47542641 GCF_949987615.1 Pollachius pollachius
CACGATTCGCCTACCACAAGATGTGCATTAGCCCACACTAATCAACCAAAGGTTTGAGGAATCCATGCGGATATTTCACAAGCGATTGAGGATACTGCTGCCGGGGAAGCTAATTAGGGGAATTACCCTGATGTTTGATATGGAGACATGATACAAAACTCAATTAGTTGTTCCTCTTTTTAATGGTGAAAGCTGGACGAAAAACATGAAGGATGAAACATTTTATTGGAATGACTTATCTTCTGTTAGCCCTATTTATTTCCCCGCACATAAAAAGGCACTTTTGATTGATAGTCAATTTGCTTTCCCTCTAACAGATCAAAAAGCAAATTGTAAAAAAATAAAATGCTTTTCTAAATGTGGGTTCATATTTGCAACGTGAACCTCCACTGTTCCAGCACTTAGTTTTTCGGTTACTCTAAGAACTAAAATACTCCTTTTTCAAATTTACATTTTCAATGGGGTTTTCAGCAATCAATCTTCTGGAAAAATATTGTGACATTTAAATGCAGGCAGCGTTGATTGTGTTGTAACAGGGGGAATCACATTAAGCAGCCTCTGCACACTTTATTTTGGTAAACTTAACGTAAGAAAAGTGATCTATTCGGTATCTCAGGAAATAAAGCGGGCATTGAGATTCCTAGAATTTATGTTTTTCTGTCTTGAATGCAGGAAAGATACAGAAGGATGGGAGGAAGGAGTCGTGTAAACCGATCCTCAAAGTGGAGTACAAGACTTCAAGGAACAGGTAAATAACAACTTTGATCATATGCATCTTCCTCCTCATTACATGTTAACATCCCGGATCTGGAACCTTACGTCAAGATCAAAGCATTTGAGCAACACGACTTGTGGGCATAAACGTATGTCTCTCTCCGTTCACCTTTCTCTTTATACTCACTTGTCTCTCTATATTCACTTGTCTCTCTATACTCACCTGTCTCTATACTCACCTGCCTCTCTGTACTCACCTGTCTCTCTACCCTCACCTGTCGCTCTACACTCACCTGTGTGTTTATACTAACCTGTATCTCTGTACTCACCTGTTCAAACAAATAAATCAGATGTCGGGAAACAGAAATGGTACAAAAGACTTGCATTTGATCAAACTAGACCTTTAGGAAACCACTTGGCATAAGTCCCTCATCGTGAAATGCTGCGATGAGCTGTGTGCTAAAGGCATGCTAGCCCCTGGTCCAGATTTGGGAATTTCATTGAATCGGAAATGCCTTCCAATTCACGGGAGCTCCATTCTTCACAAAGACATCAAAGTAATCCTCTTCGTGGTTGCCAGGCTATAAAGGATGAGCGAGTCCGATCTTAAGTATCACTTCTGGCTGACGCATTGTTTTGCACTATCACAAACGTTTTACATTTTGCAGAAGTCCCATGAACGGCAGAAGTTAATGGGCCTGGATAGCACATGGTTAGCCCCTCATCGCTGTCAGCAGGAAAAACATTTCGAGGAAATCTTTTATGTGGCCTCGGTTCAATGGTTTTAAGAATAAAGGAATTTTAATGTACCTCCGTCTAGAAAGCCAAAATAATAGTGTCTCTCCCCCTCCTCGGGTATCAGAAACTCATGCGAAAAAAAGATAAAATATTAGAGAGGCGAATGAAGAGGGAATTGTCAAATGCCCTTGGGTGGCGGTGGTTCTCAACTGTTGTAATGTATTAAATTCTTGAAAAATGTAATGTGCTGTTTTTAAATCGTGATTAATTGCTGCGTTAATTGTATTGTTTTTTAATGTGTCCCTGCCAAGGGACCCCAGAAGAAAATAAGCTATTAAGCTTAACCTGGCTAAACTGCTGTATTGAGGTGCACAGTAAAACAGCGGGTCGCAAACAGCGAATCGATTTCCGTCGTTGCGGTGTAGCAGAAGCAGCATCCACTCCCAACCTCTCTCGTCTCGTGCTTCCACCGGGCCCCACCTGCAGCTAGACATAGACTGGGACTGACTGTTGATGTCAGCGCGTTCAGGTTCACTGCTGTCCCCCCCAGCAACCCTCTTGCTCTCGATCACGCGATGCAGGGCTGACGTTGGCCTCCCCAAGCCAAGCCAGTGATTCCTCATGTATCTTCCTGTCCCCTCCGCTGCTATAGAGACTCCCAGAGCTCCTCTGAGTGGTGTCTGTTGAGATGAAGCCTCCTTCATTGTTTTTATTCCAGCACATGCATAATGGTGACCGAGAGGAATAGGAGGGGTGTCTCTGTTTCAGGGCCTCGAGGTTTTCAATTAAAAGTGAGGAACAGGAAACTGCTGGTTTAATAACGCGCTATGCGGGGTCTACGGCCCCGCGCGGAGATTAAACGAGACCGAGCAGAATTATTACAAAATATTATCCGTGGTGTAGCGCTGAAATTGGTGCTCTTTGTCGCGTGTTCTCGATCGTTTTGAGGCGTAATACGTATTGGCAGGATTTACCGGCGGCATTTTTTCGTGGCCCAGCATGCCTTGTGCTGTTGGGAATAATCCCCTTTTGCCCCTCATGAAACAGTTGGAAGATTGGAGGAGATGTTCCTAACCCACATTTTCTCTGACTCACAGAAAATCTATTTTAAATTCAATGGAAAAATGCCCTGAATTTCTGAAATTCAACCCTAAATCGTTTTGGGTTTGGAACCGTAGGATTAAACTATGTTTCGCTACAAGACGCACTGATAAATTATGAATCACCACCAAGCCTTTTCAAACTTTTCCTAAACCTATACAGAACTTCATTTTGAGGTGGCCATGACCGAACCCTTAGCATCTCTGCGGCTTCACCCTGAAACCAAAAGCTTTCCTCACGCTGCTGACTTTATCAAGGAGGACAAACAAAAAGACACAGACCGTGACATCCTCTGCCTCCCTCAATATGCCACATTGCCGCAACTCAAGCCATCGTGGTTGAAAAAAAAAGATAGGAAAAATAAATAGGACAGATAATCATAATAACATCCAATTCCTCTAAGCCCAGTGGCCTTCAATATACAGTCTGCAATCATTTTCCTATGCCAAACATAGTCGCTCATGTTGAAGGCAGAAAACTTTCACCCTTCACTCTTATACATATACACAGAGGTACACAGAGTATTTGAGAGGTAGCTTCAAGAGTCAGACGCAAGTCCTTGAGCGATGGGGGCATTAGAGATGAAAAGATACCATGCTCAGATGCCCTTGCCCTCTCCGAGCTGATTACGCATTACGGTCTTTGGATAGAGATGACGATCAAAGATTGTATGAGGGTTGCGTTTTTAACTCCTTCCATCCACAAACAAGACTTGGGAGCTCAGAGTTGTGTTTGGTGAAGTAGTTATTGAATAGATTCTGATCTAGATTGTTTGGAACTAAGATGAAGCTACCTGGACGTTTATACACCTGATGTGTGTCTCTCTCTCTCTCCCTTTTCTCTCTCCTCCTCTCTACCTCTCTGTCTCTGTCTTTGTCTCTCTCTCTCTCTCTCTCTCTCACTCTCACTCTCTCACTCTCACTCACTCTCTCTCTCTCTCTCACTCTCTCTCTCTCTCTCTCTCTCTCTCTCTCTCTCTCTCTCTGTTATGAAATTTCCTTTTTCACAAAGAGATTTTGCAATCTCTTTGTCATAAACAATCACATTAACCCATTTGTGCCGGCTGCCGCGCAGCAGCCCGCACAAATGGGTTGAATAACCACCTGTACTGTTTGGGCTTGGGTATCAGATTAAATGTAAGCACATTAAGAGAGTTGGATATTTTCTTAATAAAGTGGTATTAATAACCAACGCTCTTTCTCCCTCCCCTGTCTCTATGCCCCTCCCCCTGCCCGTCCTCTCCCCCCCCCCCCCAGCAGCGAGCCCTTTGTCATCTTCTCGGGGGGGCTGTCGTACGACAAGGCGGGCCGCCGGCCCACGCTGACCATCATGCACGGCAAGGCCATCACCGTGCTGGAGATGGACCACCCCATCGTGGAGTTCATGGTGCTCTGCGAGACCCCCTACAACAACGGTGCGTGCTCAGAGCTCCAGTCCTGGACTGTGGGATAAGCTCTTTTCTCGGTCGCTCTGTTGGTCCATCGCCGGGGGGGGGCGAGGTCCTAGGGTGACGCTGCCTGCTGAGTTGTATCAGGCGGCAGTCGAGGGAGCGTTATGGGGGTGTGAAGGTGTCTATGCTATCATGGGTGGAGAACAGAGAAAGGAATGGATGGAAGGCGAACTGAATGGGGTATATATAAGGGTATGTATTCTCACTTTGACTCTGCTCAGCGAGTATAGGCCTACGCCACACTCTTTTTATCTCTCTCTCTCTCTTTCTCGCTCTGTCTCTCTTTATGTCTCCATGTATATTTCCCTATCTCTCTCTCTCTGTCTCTCTCTCTCTCTCTCTCTCTCTCGCTCTCTCTGTCTCTGTCTCTCTCTCTCTCTCTCTCTCTCTCTCTCTCTCCCTTTCGTCATCTTAAAAGGTGGTGTGAGAAAAGACGCTGGTTAGCACTGTGACATTACCTAACCAGACCTCATGTCTCACGCCTGAGAATAGCTGTCGCCGGGTTCATTAATTCTTGCTTGCCCCATCCTTTCCAGCTCTCTCTCTCTCTCTCTCTCTCTCTCTCTCTCTCTCTCTCTCTCTCTCTAGGGATGTCACAAAGAAAGCTGAAAGAAAGTTTAAATCTGGTAGTTGTTTCTTTTTGTATTGTTGTATTTCATTACAGGTACTGTATCCATTATTGGTATCCTGTACAGAAAGGGAACATATTATAACGATAACTTTCCAGTTATAACATAATCTTAAGCCATCTATTTTTATAATTTTTATTTAGTCTATAGTCAGTGTAGATCCACTGTGTATCCACAAAGTCTAGACACACAGAATAGACACTGAATCTACACAGTGTATCTCCACAGTCTAGATACACTGTAGATTCACTGCAACCATTAAAATCCTAAAACACGGCTACGGGCTGGAACTGATCCTCCTTCACTCCATCAACTCCTGATCCAGTTGTGAGAGCGCCGCTGCTGCCACAGTAGGGAGGCAATTTCTGTTTCACCGCCCACGCAACAGAAACACCCACCGCTGAAGACGGCATTGTTAGGTTTGAAATGTCCGGCAAAAAGCTTGGCGCGTGTCAACGTAGACGCCGCTGATGAGTACTGCTGGGGTAGCAGGGTCTTGTAGGGGTGGTCCCATTTTACAGGGGAAGGTTTAAACCACTTCCCCTTGTAAGGAGCGGCATGTAGCAAAGTGAGAGGCAATCGAAAAAAGAGGGGGAAAGGGCCTGACTCTCTCACACTCTCTGATTCCCTCTCCCCCTCTCTATCTTTGACTTTCTCACTCTCTCACTCTCTCTCACTCTTATTTAATGTGATTTCTTACAGAGGTCCAGGAGCCGTATGCAGTCGTTGTGCTTTTGGAGAAGGACTTCATCGTGGTAGACCTAACGCAGAGCAAGTATGTGCAGGTGCACACACACACACACACTCGCGTGCACACACACACACACACACACACACACACACACGTTCCAAACACTCTTGCTCCCTGCCTCATTTGGCAGCAGGGTGAGAAGGAGAAGGTGAGCAATCTGCTGGCGTCTGTGGCACGGCGTCACATAGGCCTTCAGAGTCGGATATATCGGCCATTATTTTGGCCACGGTGTGAGACCTCAAAACAGAGCCAAAGCCATAGAGCCATTTCACTGAGGCTTCGTGGCAGGACCAACACAGGTGTTGCTCATTACAGTAATTAAGGGTGTGCTGTTTTAATGTACCAGGGCACGGGTAGAAGACTGAACAAGTGAAGGCATCACACATTGACCACGGACCATGTTAACGTAACAGATCCGTAATTAGGGCTATGAGCGGCAGATGTGTTTTTCGCACGATGATACCTCCGTCCATTCAGTCAGGTCCGAAGGGGATGACTGGAGAGGGGTAGGACGTGGGATACAATCCAACTCAATATGTTGCATTGTATTGTGAACACCAAGTTGGACTGGGTTGTCCTCGATTTCATCCTCTTGGCCAGTGCCATCTGTGCTGACCCACAGGGTATTGCTAATTTGGTTGGTGATTGGCTCATATTCAGCGCCATGTGTTTCAATTGGTTCCGGCACAAGTACATTTGTTTAAGCCAATAAGAAACAATTAAAGCTGGCCCTGTGGTTTGAGGAATTCACTTGAATAATAGTTAAGCAGGCCATTCATTAATTGACAACACTAGGAGCAGACTTCACATGAAGTAGATGTTCTTCTTACACCAAAACATATATGGCATGGGGGTGTGGTAAACATGGCCGCAGCAACATCACCCTCCAAATCCCTGTAGATGTAAGAAACGCCTGAATGAAGACGGATGAAAAGGCCTCATGTGTCTTTGCCTTCCTCGGTAAATGGCCTGTCTGCACGATTCTTATTTATGATTTATTAGCAAATTAGCCTTTAAATACCATTCTGCCCTTAGTTCTATTCGTTTTTTTGGAGGACATTAGAAGTCTACGACGCAGATGTACTTCTTGAGGCTATTCGTCTTCTCTTTGGCTCCTTGCAGGCCACTGACGTCAACAGTTGGCCTGGAAAACATTTCTCTTTCTCGGGTACAGATGTGTAGGGGTTCCAAACTTTCTCCAAATGTGCGTGAGTCACGATGAGAAATCAAGCTGAAAGGTGTCCTACTCGGGTGCCAAACGTTATCCATCCCTGGTCTCCAGTATTCTTCCATGACACATTTACAGGTTACAGGTTCCTCTGCGTTTACACATTTCCCATTGCAACCATCCAATGTTCACTCCAATATCCTGTGTCCAGGTTTTCTGCCTTACTTTTGAAGTTATCCTTACCTTTTTGTGCTTCTACCGTTTAGGTCACAATATTATGTAAATTCTCTCTCTTGCTCTATATATCTCACTATATTTGCATTTCTCTTTCTCTTGCTCTTTTTCAGCTTCCCCATCTTTGAGAACCCGTACCCCATGGACATTCATGAGTCTCCGGTCACCTGTACGGCCTATTTTGCCGACTGCCCTCCAGACATCATTCCAATCCTGTACTCCATAGGTGCCAAACACAAAAAGACGGGCTTCAGCCAGAAGGTAGGCAGAGGGTTGGCCCACTGAGACCTCTTTCTTTGTCCGATGCGAGTGTTTGAAGGATTACCCCAGCTTTTGATTTACAAAAACAGGCGTAGGTGTATTTTTCCGGTGCTCGGTCGTATCGCTACTTGGCATAGCACTGAAGCTACCTGATTAGTGTCAGGACAGCAGTGGGTTTATGGGTTCGGGTGTAATCACGGTTCATTGTCCTCGGGGAGAATAACGGCGGACCAAGGCTATTGACAACGGTGTCCGATCGCAATCTGTATTTTTCCTAAATACAATGGATGCTCTGTGCTCATCTAATCACATCATCCAATACTGCGGCGTATTCAAGCCAACGGGATGGTTGAGTGTGTGTGCCTTGGACTATGTGCGACAATCAGAGAAATTCTGTCTATGACTACTCCAGGAGTGGCCAATCACTGGAGGGACCTGGAACGTCGGCTCTCAGACGTACCCGGAGATCATCATCACAGGGTGAGTTCACTATAGACATGGCATGGTAAGCTATTGTAGATATAAAGCTAGCATAAGGTGTTGTGATAGATTAGTTTCTGTTAGTTCAGGCATGGATTATGCAGTTGGGTGTTGTGTAAATTATAGGAAACCATTTCTTCTTTGTCCAAATTTGTATTTTGTTGTATTTTGTTTTGGAAAATAATATGTTTGCTAGCCTGAGTAAGAACCATTTGTCACATCACAATTGGCACTGACTTAGGCACTGTCTGAGGGAAGAAGATCTGCGAGCGAATATTGTATTTGTATTTCAGGCAATGCCAAATCCTAGGCAAACAATAAGCCATGATTGAACTGGCGAGCCAAATATTGAATTTCTTTCTTTCTTGAGTAAGGTGCATGCAGCGATTCATGAATAATAAAAGTGTTTAGGTCTCCTTACTTTGACTGTTTATTCATGCCTCCTTTGTATTGTGGATGAGTTCCTCAACTCCTTAAGGAAGTTTACTTGTAGTTTACTGTACTGGGTGATGCTCTTCATTTGTCGAACTTAGCTGTTAAAGTACAGTTAACTTCTCTTTTAACCATCGCTTTTCTTCACCAAGTGCATTCATCTGGATGGCTAATCACATGACCTTGCCTGTTTCTACAAAACAGTTGAAAATGTTAGGCTGCTTAAAATAAACCTCTCTCTCTCTCTCTCTCTCTCTCTCTCTCTCCCTCTTTCCACCTCTCTCTCTCTCTCTCGCTCTCAATCTGTCTCTCTGCCTCTCTTTCTCTCTCTCTCTCTCTCTCTCTCTCTCTCTCTCTCTCTCTATCTCTCTCTCTCAGACATGCTGACGGGTCGATAAAGTTTTGGGATGCGTCTGCAAGTAGGTCTACTGTAGTTTTCTGTACACACCGACACTTTCCTAATTGCCAATTACAAAAGCACAGTCCGGTGGCACGGGCACGCTCTCCTTTGGGATCCTTGGGGCCAGTTCCAATGCTAATAGCGATTCAAAGTTCATATTTTACCACTGAAAGTCGACACCTGTGTCTTTTATAGCCATGTTGACGCTGAGCCAACCTGGCGGCGTCGGCTCTGGTTTGCTTCACACACATAATTATGTAAAGGGGGAACGTCTCCATGATCTGATTTGGCTCCAAATGAAGTTAAGCGGGGATCATGAGGGAGCGAGCGCTTATGGTATGCAAGCAGCCGCTCGGCAAACCACTCGGATGTGTCATCAACTCAAACACTATGAAACCACCCTTGTTAGCGTAAGGACTGTAAAGGCTTAGTTGTAGTTCCACGTTGACGCAACGCAAGGGGGTTTACGTTACGTCCTTGCGGACCCTCCTTGCGTCCACCGCAAGGGCCTGACGTGCGCTTCCCAAACACCTTGCGTCGAGGCGACGTAGCAGCAAGGGCTGTGATTGGTCCGAGTGTAAACCCGACGTAAGCCAGACGCAGAACCAAAACAAAATCAAGCAACTGCCTGATCTTTGATTGTGTCAACGTGGAACCATAACGAAGCCTTAAGCGTAGTCACACACAGGCCCGGTCGACACACACGTCAGAGTATGGCTCTTCCTCCGTCCTGCCCCGCAGTCACGCTGCAGATGCTCTACAAGTTGAAGACCTCCAAGGTGTTTGAGAAGCCCAAGCCCGGGGAGGTGCGAGGGGGCGACCTGGTGGAGGAGGACCCCTACGCCGTGCAGATGGTTAGCTGGTGTCCCCAAAGCCGCGTCTTCTGCGTGGTGGGCATCTCCGCCCACATCATCCTGTACCGCTTCAGCAAGTACGAAGCCAACACGCCCATAGTGGTGAGTGGAGCCCAGAGTACTTGGAGTTCTGATGTTGCCTCGTGTTTGGAGCTCGACCCAAAAAAGGAAATATAATATTTTGTGTAACAGAGCAAAGCACGTAGAGTGTGAATGTACCGCGCAGTACTTTCTGTTTCCCTTCGTATCGGTCTTTTATTAATGTCATGAAAATCCCAAAACACAAATTTGGAGTGTGTCTCAACACAGACACTCGCCAGGTTTGAATAGTCTTTGTACTATTTGCAATGCCGATATTAAGCTTTTATCAGAAACAACTTACTGTGAGTTGAGTTTCATGTTTACAAGGATGTCTGGGTGAGGCATCACTTCAGTTCGAAACACAGGATCTTTTTGGCCAGTAATCGAACACACTTCCCATCCCCACTCCACCGTTGTACCCTCTGTTCTGTGCCCTAACTCAAACACCACACTCACAAGTCTGTCTTTGGCTCGTGTCCCCCCCCCCTCAGTCCTTGGAGGTGCGTCTGCAGTGCGACACGGAGGAGGTCCTGTCTCCTTCGGAGACGGAGAACCACCCTTGTTTCCCTGAGCCCGGCTCTCACTCCCCGGTCCCGGCCAGCCCGATGAGTGGAGCTTCCGAGGGGGTCAAGGACAGCATCCCCTGCCTGAAGTAAGGATCGTAGACGGTAGGACGTAGAGCTGTAGGTCTGTGATCTCTTGGTAGGACGTAGAGCTGTGGGTCTTTGGTCTCTCTTGGTAGGACGTAGCGCTGTAGGTCTTTAGTCTCTCTTCAAGAGTTACGGGAATGTCACTTGGCAGAATAACTATTTGATGGATGATCTGGAGCATTTCCAGCTTAGCATAAATTAGATTTTATTCCCTCTCACAGTTAACAACCGCATTGTAGGTACCATCAATACATTAATAAATAGATATCGAGTACTTTGGGGTACGTGGTTTGAGAGTGTCAGTGGTGAAACCAGTGTGTTGTGCTCCTGTGTGAGCATCTCTCTCTCTCTCTCTCTCTCTCTCTCTCTCTCTCTCACTCTATCTACCTCACTCTCGCTCTCTCTTTCTACCTCTCTCTCTACCTCTCTCTCTCTACCTCTCTCTCTCTACCTCTCACTCTCTCTCTCTCTACCTCTCTCTCTCTCTCTCTCTCTCTCTCTCTCTCTCTGTCTCTCTCTACCTCTCTCTCTCTCTCTCTCAGGGTGAAAGAGCGTCCGGTACGGGTGCCCCCGGGGTACCAGGCTGAGCTGGTGGTCCAGCTGCTCTGGGTGGATGGGGAGCCTCCCGGTCAGATCACCAGTCTGGATATTAACTCTGCTTACGGCCTGTAAGTCATACTCCTCCACTCTCTCTGTCCCATTAAAGCTGCTGTGGGTAAAATTTAAGAGCTATTGTTTGAGGGTTATTTGTTAGAAATGACAGTGCCATCCATCAGTGAGGTGTGCCTAGAGAATACCTGTTTCGATTTCACTGCATGCCTGCCTCTGCATGAGCATATTTATGGTTTTGTATCCCGGTACACAAATCAGGGAATCAGGGAATCCATGCCCAGATTGGTTTAGGGAATCCACACTGACTGTAAATCACAGGTGATTGAATGCAAGACTTCTCCATAGCGGAGAAAAATAGGGAGGGAGGGAGCAAATAAGGAGGATTTTTTAGTTGTTTAGTTAAAACATCTGGCTTACTTCTACTACGTTATGCTCTCTAACTTTACAATTCTTGAATCTTACCTACAGCACCTACACCTTAGGGTGTGATCCAATCCTCCGTCCACCATCCACCCACACATAGGACCTCACCTCACCTTCTTATTTATTATTCTGAACCTTTATTTAACCAGGTTGGTCTCAACGGGATTTAACTCGCTTTTACAAGCGAGACCTGGCCAAGACAGCGACAGCAGCAGCAGCATACAATAAAATACAACCAAAGAACACAAGAGTAAACAACATTACCACCCCAGCCCCAACACAAAACCTTATTTCACACATTGAATTGTCGAGTCAGGTCGGGAAGTTCAGTGCTGTCCAAACAACTGCTGCCCGCCTTTATAAAGGAAGAGAACTGGAAGAGGAATATTCTAGCGAGCGTTAAGCTAGCTGTATTTCCTTTTTACCCAATCAGTGCGAATTGGCTCGACTGCTCAACCAAAGACTATCGCTGTTCCTCGAATAGACATATTTTATTTCATCATACCATGCCCTGGGACAGTCTTTTAGCTCCAAGCTTATTTAACGTCTATATTAGGCTGCTTTTGTCCAGCTGTCTCACGGGGCAGCTTTGGATGAATACATGTACCGACAGAAAGATAATTGCTAGCAATTGAGGTTAGTATAATTTTATATATACAGTACATATCAATATGTTTATAGATATAAGTATCTCTATACATATAGGTGCTACATATACTATGTAAAGAACACTTATATTCCAATTATTAACAATTAATGTTTGAAAATAATTGTTATCATAAATATCTTATTAGCACATATTAGCTTATCAGTAAATGCAGTTCAGAAGCTGTGGACGCAAACGTTCGTCCATAGTCACTCCCGTTATATGTCAACGGATTCTATTATTCTGGGGCAAAAATCGGACAAGTGACAAACTTTTACATTCTTCGAGCCCGGCCTTGTTAGCGCACACAGCTGTGCATTAGCATCCTGCTAAATGTCGCTGGCATGTCTATTTTTAAGTGAGAGGCGCTATGAAAGGTGGTTCGCTTGGCAAAGCCGATAGCGTCCTCCGGCTCTCCTTTGAGCCGCCCTGCGTGGCAGAAGGCTGGAAGGTCATTGGACTCAATCCTGTAAAGCTACTCACAGCGGGACTGGGGCGCTGAGAGGTTTTTCTCTGGTCTGGCACCTCACGCCACCAATACGAATCACACACACACACGCACACACGCATGCATACACACACACACACACACACACACATACTTGTGGTTTTACATGTAGACACACATTCGTCATTTTTTAACGTCTTCACTACAAGAAGTGTGTGTGTGTGTGTGTGTTTGTGTGTATGTGTGCGTGTGTGCGTGTGTGTGTGTGTGTGTGTGCGTGCGTGCGCATGTGTGCGTGCATGTGTGTGCGTGCGTGCGTGTGTGTGTGTGTGTGTGCGTGCTCCCCCAGGCTGGCCTTTGGGAACAGTAACGGCCTGGCGGTGGTGGACTACCTGCAGAAGACGCTCCTCCTGTGCCTCTCCACCCTGGACCTCTACGGCGCCGCCGACCCCTACCAGCGGCTCACCCGCTCCCCCCGCAAGAACAGGCAGTCCACCTCGGGTAGGGCGGCCACCCGCACGCACATGCACGCACGCACAGACACACACAAAGACACACACACACAGACGCTAACACACGCACGTTCCACCCCATCACGAAGCAGTGTCGACGTTCCGTCTCTCTCTGTCTCTCTCTCTCTCTGTCTCTCTCTCTCTCTCTGTCTCTCTTACCACTCTCCCTCTGTCTACTAGTCTTTCTCCTTCCATCTTCAATTGTATTCCTCTGTGCCCTGTGCCTCTCTCTCTCTCTCTCTCTCTCTCTCTCTCTCTCTCTCTCTATCTCTCTCTCTCTCTCTCTCTCTCTCTCTCTCACTGTCCTACTGATATAACATTCACACACGCACACACATGTCCGATCCATCGCAGTGCACGGCCTGGACCGGGCGGGGTCATCCCGGGACAAGCGGTGCATGTGGCGGGCAGTCTGTGGTTCCACGGTGGCATCATGGTGCATGTGTTGGTCTGTTTATTTCTGGTTGTTTCCATCTTGAATCCTCACTGCCCATGGAACCCTCTCCTGTCCCTCCTCCTACCTCCACCGCTACCCCTCCCCTCTGCCTTTCATGTTGCTCCAGTAGGGCTTTGGGACAGGATCATCCTGTCTGAGAAGTTTCTTTCTGTGTGCTCGCAAAACACTGACGCACGCACGCACACCCACGTGCACACACATATACCCCTTTGGATCATGTTCACCCAGGGACAAGTCAGTCTTGAACATAAACATGAACAGGTACACAACTCTGTGGGCTACTGGGTTCTGCAATCACACATGCACACACACACACACACACACACACACACATATGCTGGTTTCTGCACACACATGCAATCACAGATGCAGACACACAGATACAATGTACTGCACAGACATGCAATCACACATGCACACACACACACACACACACACACACACACACACACACACACACACAGATACACTGTTCTGCACACACACATACATACACACACACAGGCACACGCACACAGATACTGTGTTCTGCACTCACACAATCAAAACACACACAAGCACACACACAGTTAATGTGTTCTGCACACATATAGATACACACAGGAACGCGCACACAGATACTGTGTTCTGCAAACACACAATCAAAAACACACGCACACACACACACACACACACACACACACACACCGGCATACAGATGCAGTCATCCCATGCAGTTCTACAAAATACTCTGACATCATTTTAACCCACCCAAGAGCCATATACATATATGCTTCTTTTTTTATATATAAGCCTCTATACTATAAAATAGTTGATTATGATTACACTACTCCCAGCAGCACATATCAGTCCTAGCCTTGAAGTGCAATCATCCTTTCATAAAAAATGAAAAAGAAAAAAATAATTACACAAAGAAAATGATTCTTGGTTGTGGGAAGGTTGGTTCTTTTCAGTAGAGATGTTGCGTAAGTGCTTGTATTGACTGCTGGTGCCCCTTTGTGCCCTCCCTTCTCCCAACACGTCCCCAGTCTCTCCCTGCCTCTGGCTGGCGTCAGGGGAATCAATCGATGAGAGCACCAGGATTTTGTTTGTCATGCTAACCGGCCTACAGCCTCTTTTGTTGCCCATGCTCTCCTTGGGCTAAGGAGGATTCATACATCAGTGGATCGTATGTTTACGTGTTTACGCCGTCATGTTCTTACTTTACACCGTATCGTCTTTGTTTTTTTCCTGTTAACATTCAAATACATTTTTTAGTACAGATTGATACATTTCCAATTTCAAAAACGGTATATATTGATAGAAAAATACAAATAAGATCATTATTATTTACTGCTACTATTAGGCTAGATATACTTTTTCTTTCATACATTATGTCGGAGAAAGACTTTTTTTGTCAAATTCCCTGTGTGTTCGTGTACGTGCGTGACTGCGTGAGTTATTGAGTGTGTGCGTGCGTGCGTGCGTGTGTGTGTGTCCATGTTTTTAAGTGGATTGGAGGTGGAGGGGGGGAGTGGTCCAGCCCATCTCCAACGCTGGATGTTTCCAGTGTGTGCACCCTCCTGATCTCACACCGGTGGTGGTTTAGCATCCGCTTGGCTCTCACTTCCTTTATTGTTTATTTCCTTTCTAAGCCTGTGTTTTTCTCTCTCTCCCCCCCCCCCCTCTCCTACACTCCATCCCCCCTGCCCCCTTACACCACATACTACACCATCCAAACCTCCTCCCGTACCCCCACCTCCCACTAAACCCGCCCCCTCCAACCCCTCCCCCGTTCTGTTGGCTGGTGGTGTTGATGGGGAATGGGGGGCGTGCCTGCCTGCCTGCCTGCCTGCCTGCCTGCCTGCCTGCCTGCCTGCCTGACTGCCTGCTGACAGACTTTTGCATGCGTGGCCTGTCTAGCTTTTATTCCGATTCAAAGAAAAGGATCCGTACTTCGTACCAGAGTAAGTTTGTTGTTGTGGTTTGGTTGTCGTGTTGGTGTGTGAGTCGGATAGGGGCTTGGGGTTGGGGTGGGATGGGTCTGAGGTGACAAGGTTGCCGTGGAAGCGGGTAAGAGGATAAACTACGGAGATGATTGGAAGTGGGAGGGAAAAGTGGCGTGTCGCCGGTGTCACAGCCTTAAACTGTAAGTGGACGAGATGGGGAACTGAGTCTTTCTAAGCGGGTCTTCGCAGCACTGTTTGCACTCGCCAGTTCATCCTCTTGCGGATATTCCACTTTTTCAACTCTGTCACGACAAGAGATATCCATTATATCCTTTATTATTCAACAATGTGGGCCTTCAGACATACGATGATGCGCCCCGCAAGCCGTTTGCTTCAATCTGAGTTTATAAAAGTTCTTTCAGTTCCTCAAACTAAAGGCAACGTTAACGATTGTAAGCCCTTAATAATAAATAATTAAGCATGTAAATAAAAAAGAGATAAGATGGATAAGGTTTAGCAAAAAAATAAAGCATATTGGTCTTTGGAAACATAACAAGGTCATTAACAAAGTCAGCCCTGGTGCACGCAGAGAGGATCGGCACTGAATTTGTTCCTGTCATCTACTGCCTGCCTCAAAGCGGTTGAATTGCGCTGTACTGTGTTCCCTTCAGTATGGGGCTTGCCCGGCACGCAGAGCTGTCCAAGGCATGTTTAATACATGCCAAGGGCAGTACAAGAGCCACATCTGAAGCCGGGCAGGGCAGGTCCCATCACGGGCTCTGTTTCTATCTTTCAGCCGCGCTAGGCCAGGGGGGGGACCGAAAATAAAATAATTGCCTGAAACCCTGTCTAGTCTCCCTCGCTTTAACGGGGAAACCCAAAAAACCAAAGGCAGTTTAAACAATGGCCTCCGGAGTAGGCTTTTTTTCGGGAATTGATTAAACACGAGTTCTGTTTCTCAAACGGTCTCCCCCCGAGCAGCGGTGATGTACAGGAGGGCTTCGGCGGGTCGCCCGGCCGACCCCTGTCGTGTCTGCTCCCCTCCAAATTGAAACCCGCCTAATTGACTGTTTCCGTTTCAATTTCCTCTCCGAACTCTCCCCAACCCCCCCACCCCCAACCCCGGTTGCCGTGGTTACGACAGGTCTCACGGAGTTGTCTGACAACCAGCAGTCTTTGGACATGGAGCGGAGCAAGTCGCCCACCTCAGGTACGGCACCGGCGACCTTTAAGGACGGCACACACTCACACACTCTCTCTCTCTCTCTCCTCCTCCTCGTGCTCTCTTTCTCTCTCTCTCTCTTTCTCACACACACGCTCACTCTTACACACACACACGCCGACACACACACGCCGACACACACTGAACCATAAGCATGCCGTGTCCTTGTGACTTGTCGCCATTAGCTAAGCTTTTCCCCCACGTCTTGAACAGAGCCTGCGTGCCTCAGTGTGGTAATGCAGTACACCCCACGGCCTTACAGGTTAAGGAGGGGTGTTATGGCGCCGCATGAGTCCGAACTTTGCAGCTGTAACTTGTCAGTTCTTAAGTAGAGAATTTGCAAGGGTGCAGTTTTTCACCTCCGCATGGAATGTGGGCAATGACCACTGACGTACTTCTGGTCGTCGTATGTCGGCTCTGATTGTTTGGCTTTGACTGGACATCCAATCAGAGCCGAAAATATGTCCAATTAGCGGCAGCGAATGAGAGGAAAAAATGACACCAGGTGATCACAAACAAAATGGCACACAAAACGCCAGTGCCCAGCCTACCACTACACCACAAAGACTATCACATTTGTAGCTTTCTCTTCCGCTTATAGCTTTATGTCAACAGTCCCTGTTTATTTCTTTGCTGTTTTCTTAACGGGCTCCTTTGCGACTGCTTGTGTCAGTGTTACCATGTTTGTCCTGCCTCAGTGTTGAGCCAGCAGCACGAACAGGTTGCGTGCTCCCTGCTCAGCATGGGGCGACGCCCGCAGCGAAGGCTCTGCTGCCAAGAGCCCCTCTCTCTCTCTCTCTCTCTCTCTCTCTCTCGCTCTGACTCTCTCTGTCCCTCTTTCTCTCTCGCTCTCTCTCTCTCTCTCTCTCTCTCTCTCTGTCTCTCTCTGTCTCTTTCTCTCTCTCTCTCTCTCTCTCTCTCTCTGTCTCTGTGTCTCACTCTCTCTCTGTGTCGCTCTCTCGCTCTCTCTCTGTCTCTCGCTCTCTCTCTCTCTCTCTCTCTCTCTTTGTGTGTGTCTGTGTCTCTCTCTCTGTCTCTCTCTCTCTCTAGTCTACAGGGTTGTAACGCTGTAGCACCTCTGATGCATCTTGGCACAGCATCGATTGCCTGTATACTCTCCGCTAATCTGTGTTTGTGCGTGTGCTGTGTGTTTGTGTCTCTGTGCGATTTGAGTATCCGTGACGCTTTTAAGGACAATTTACTGTTCTAATTCTGTAAGCACTGTTGCTTTCGGTTTTGTGTGTGTGTATGTGTGTATTTCTACCTTTCTAGCTCTATTTCTCTCTGTGTCTTTATCTGTCTGTATCTCTATCTCTCTATTTCTCTCTGTCTGTCTGTGTGTCTCACACACACACACACACACACACACACACACACATACACACACACACACACACTGACCATTGTGGCTTCCCTGTGCTGAACCACTACCTATGGACCTGCATGGAAGCCTTTGTTATATTTGAATGTTATGTACCACAGAAGGAGCAGAGAGGGGGTTGTTGCGGATCACAGCATGATGGATAAACAAGAGGCAGGGGTGGGGGAGGGAGGGAGGGAGGGAGGGTGAGGTAATGAGCTGGTGGGCTTGCAGAGGTCGCTGCAGGCTGTGTAATTAAATGGGCTGCGCCGTTGTGTAGCAGGTGTGTGCGTTGGGAAGTGGGAGAGACCAGCGGGAATTGTATATAGCTTCCTTTCTTCCTTTTGTGCTTGTTGTTGTTGTTGTTGATAATGTTGACGCTGGAGGTGATTGACAGGTTACTGGCTGTCAGTCAACACGTCGGAGACTATGAATAGAGGTGTCTGACAGCATCTGTTTGTGTGCGTGTGTGTGATGCAATTCCCCCCAGGAATTGCTTTGTTCTTGATAAAAGTAAATATGATGGTATTAAATCAATATGAGATATTTCCCGGAAAAAGCACCAAGATATTCCCCAGATAGCGTGCTACATGCTTGTGTTGTGCCTGTTTGTACTGTGTTGCTGCTAAGTGTGTTGGTACAATCTCGCGTCAAACAGAAACTAATCTTCTCTCCTCAGACATTCTGTCAACATTTGAAGTGTTTTAACTTGCATTAAACAATTCCTGCACCAGAGAATAGTGAAATGTCAATTTGAGAACATTTGCCAGCGCAGAAGGGCCCATCAGAATCCTCCTTTCTGTGCTTGGGTTTGGTTGTTCTAGGGCATTGCTGATCGTCCTCAAATTCTCCTGGCAATGAGTTCTCTCAGCCCTTGACCGGTTAGGATTGAAGTGTAGTGTCTGCCAGTACCTAAGTGGAGAGGGACAGGCTTTTTGAACGAAATCCCCCTTTTTGCAGTTCATCCAGAATCAATCTGTGTGTTATCGTAACTTCCTCCAGTAGGCTGTGCAGGATTATAAACCCATCGACACTCACTGAGTGGAGGGGAGAGAATGTTTGAAGTCCTGCCTCTTCCGTCTATCACACATTTTCACAGGAGTAGAACTTTCTGACTCCTGGAAATTATCCAAGCGAGGTAACTGGAATTCATAATCATTTATTTATTTAGTTTGGTCTTTTTGTGATTATTATTTAATTAACTGACGTATTCATGTATTAATATGATGTATTCATTTGCGTATCTATTATAAATTGACCTCATAAAGTCTGGTCGACAGTACAACCATCTCTCGGGATATGCAATAATTGAATTCAAAACAACGAAGTATTCACATCCCTAATCGTAGCCTGAGGTAACTAACATCCAGCCCGGCATTCAAACACAAGGTTGACATTTGAAGCGCGGTATAAAGCCTTTTCTTGGTTGAAGTTCATTACTCATTCACCCCATTCGCTCAGCCTTGAACACGTCCTCCGTCCAGCCCAGGAGGGTGTACTTTACAGTAGCCATTAAGAGAAAGTTCTCAGGTAATGAAGCTCGACTCCTCGTTCTTTATCTGGCCTGGGGGGCTTCACTTCAACCCAGCCTGCGCCTCATTCCGGCTGGCACACCGCAGCTCTGCTAGGTGAGGAGTCTGGCTCTTCTCCGTCTGACACAGGCTGACCAAGCTCCCCCACCTCTTCCTACTTATTGTCATTCTCCAGCCGTCACCTCGACTATTTGACGCTGCCAAATATACCGCCTCTGACTCAGACAGCTTGTTAGGCAGTGGCAGCCATCTTCTTGAGGCACCCCCGTGAGCCGGTAACCCCAGTGCCGGGCCCCTCAAGCCCGTTAGCGGGGCCTGATAATTGGCCCCTTCTCCGCCCACTGAAAGACCTCCTCCGCTACCTCCGTCATCATCCTTCTCTTTCTGTTTCTCTTACAGGTTCAGACGCTGTGACCCGGCCAGGATAATTTTAGAACTGATATGGGGTGGGAGGGGTATGGGGGTTATGGTGCTGGTGGTGGTGTCTGTGGTGGTTGGTTATAGGAGCAAGGGGGATGTGAAGCGAGCCTACCTGCCAGGTTCCTTAGTACAGCCACACTGCTGTACTAAGGAGCTTGGGTTCAGTCTGAAACCTGCTCTGTTTCTCTTCAGACTGCACATCGAACGGAGACACGTCACAAGTCTACCGAGTCAAAAGCAATCAACGGGAGGATTTACAACGAGAGGACGTGACGTCAAAACCCATATCTGACAAGTATTTAGATAGCAGGTAGTTTTTGTTTCATTAGCAGCATATCAAATCAAGAAGATGTCCCTATTACCCGGCTGGGAGACACAGCTGCTAATTGCGTCATAGTTCTTTTCGTCGCTCTTTGTGACCAATTAGACAAAACCCTCCGTTAACACGATTGGCTAGACAGGGCACTGTTGTGCAAAGTCCCACAGCGTCTCTATAGTAAATCTATTAGATCTGCCTGAAAAAAGGCTGTGTGGTATTAGATGAGTGAAGAGAGATGAGTGAACACGTTTTATATTAAGGGCTGTTTCAGGTGTGATCCTGTTAGACATCATCTCTGTGCTTTCCACGTCGTTTAAAGTAATCACTCCAACGCGCTACCGACGTCTGAGTGCAGGCTCATCGAGTGCATCTAGTGCTCCATCATCCGGTTTAACACGTCTACCGTCTTTGGTGTTGAATGGACACCACACAACCCAACACTTCTAGGAAGAGGAGTTATACGCAGTTATACTCTGGCCTGGGAACCAGACGGTTCTCAGAGCTGATGTTTTATTTGCTCTGGCCCCCCTCCCGCTCAGACAGATTTCCATCACGCATTTATCTAATGTGTGATGACCGTACAGAGGAGTGCCCTATAGCAGCGCCGTTGAGGCGTCTTCTTAAGACGTCTAGATGGCTGCCGCTGATGTGTCACGCGGTTCGTCGCTCCGATTGGTTGTCGGTCTGTCCAATTACGTCCGGAGGCCTTACGGCCTGCCCCGGTAGATTTCACCCCTTGGAACTTGAAAATTAACTGAGAGGTTCCAGACTTGTACTATAGTACATTTGCATATTAGTCTGGCGATTGTCGGGCTAGTGAAGAAGTTGTCATTGAATCGCTTGTGACGTGGTAGTTAGTGTGTATTAGTGGTGGTTGCTGTAGTTAACGCAGCAGTTGTGTGAGTAGCGTGTCTGTGCCGTGCTCCTGTCGTTGTCATGTTCCTCTGTTACCACGGATACGATGGTTCAACCACAAGAACGGGTGCATATTTCCATTCATCAATGAACAAAACAATGACAGACATCCTTCACCTTGACTGTTCCTCGTTGTCGCGCCCTTCAAGCATTCGTTCCTCCAGAAGTTCACCTCGGGTGTGTACATGTGTCCGTGTCCCTGTGTGTGTGTCCGTCCGTCCGTCCGTCTGTCCGTGTATGTGATCTCCCTCGTTCTAGTTCATTACCCCTCGTCCTCCCTGCACTCCGAGGTCCGCGTGCCCCGTGATCCGGCGGCCGCGCCCAGACCCAGCCCCTGCAGCCCAGTCTTTCACTTGCTGGACAATGGTAAGAAGAAGACGGGACCAGGACCTCGGGGGTCCACCTCCCAGTCCTCCACCACCACCACCACCACCCACCCACCCCCCACCACCCATCACCCACACCCGACACCACCTTTCCTCAAGCCTGTGTCGGCTCCATGTTTGGGGGAGGATGGACGGAAGGATTGGGGGAGTAATACTTGAGAACATGCACATGTGAGACGCCCGCATCCCTAGATGGGGTAGGGTGTGTGTGTGTGTGTCGGCGGCGTGGTCTACGTTAGTCTCCTCCTGCATGCCGTGAATGAGGTGCTTCTTTCTAGCGCGGTGGTGCGGCCTGCGTCGTAGCCGTGCTGCTGCTGGTCCCCATGCAGCTGTTCGGTGGGTGCAAGCTCTGCCGGCTAACCTGTAGCCGCTAACCTCTAGCTGCTGACCTCTAGCTGCTAACCTGTAGCCGCTAACCTCTAGCTGCTAACCTGTAGCCACTAACCTCTAGCTGCTGACCTCTAGCTGCTAACCTGTAGCCGCTAACCTCTAGCTGCTAACCTGTAATGGCTAACATGTAGCTGCTAACCTCTAGATGCTAACCTGTAGCCGCTAACCTCTAGCTGCTAACCTGTAATGGCTAACATGTAGCTGCTAACCTCTAGATGCTAACCTCTAGCTGCTAACCTCTAGCTGCTAACCTGTAGCCGCTAACCTCTAGCTGCTAACCTGTAGCCGCTAACCTCTAGCTGCTAACCTGTAGCCGCTATCCTCTAGCGGCTAACCTCTAGCTGCTAACCTGTAGCCGCTAACCTCTAGCTGCTAACCTGTAATGGCTAACATGTAGCTGCTAACCTCTAGATGCTAACCTGTAACGGCTAACCTGTAGCTGCCAACCTGTAACCGCTAACCTGTAGCTGCTAACCTGTAGTTGCACTGCTAACCTGTAGCTGCTAACCTGTAGCTGCTAACCTGTAGCTGCTAACCTGTAGCTGCTAACCTGTAGCTGCTTACCTGAGGCCACTGTGTGTGCTGGGTGTGTGTGGGGGGGGGGGGGGGGGGGGGGGGGGGGAGAGGGGGGGGGTGTGCTAGCATTCTGCTGCTGTGTTGATGCTAGACAGATTGAGATGGTTAGCTTTGTGTGTGTGGGTGTGTGTGTGTCTGTGTGTCTGTTTTTGTGTTTGTGTGTGTATGTCTGTGTCTGTTATAGTGTGTGTGTGTGTCTGTCTGTCTGTTATTGTGTGTGTGTGTGTTTGTGTGTGTGTGTCTGTTATTGTGTGTGTGTGTTTGTGTGTGTGTGTGTTTGTGTGTGTGTGTGTGTGTGTGTGTGTGTGTGTGTGTGTGTGTGTGTGTGTGCGTGTGTGTTAAACGCCTAGTGTCCAACGCCTTGCTAGCAGGATGGGGTATTACTATTATTAAAAAAATAAAATTATTATGTTATTTCCTTACGGGGGGTGTGTTGCTACGGCTGACTGGGTCGCCATTGGCTGGGCCTCCCTGTGCACCGTGCGTTTAAATACCGTTTGAAATGAACACTCGCCATGTAATTCCCCTCTGTTGTCTTGCCGACCGTCCGTCACCCGTCCATCTCCTCTAACTGCATGGGGGCCGCGATGCGGTGGGCTGGCCCTGCCGAATCAGTAGCCCATCAGGTGGCTCCTGTCGGCCCTGTGACTCTCTCCAGCCAATGGAACGACGAGAAGATCTAAATGCACTTTAGTCTCTAACGTTCGCTCTCCTCAACATATAATAATCCTGCCAGTCCGACGCCATTTAGATTTAGATTTAGATTCTCGTTTTATGAAGCACTTAGAAATACATTTCCATAGATATATAAGACATTGTGACATCTAACTATGCTGCTATTGAAAAACATAGACGCACAACTCTTTAGCTGTAGGACCAAATTAAAAAAATAGCAATAGGAATTGTTATATTATTAACCATTATTAAACATTTAACAATAAATGTATACCTCGTGTCTATACATTGTGTGTGGTCAGAGCCAATACCAATATAATATTAGTTTGGTTAAGCACACGTACATGCCTTTAAAAACTGATTGAGAATGTATTGACTATTAAAACATGTATTTGAAGCGGCTCATCAGACAATGCAAAGTGGATGAGGCCAATTGAAAGATCACTGAATGTGGCAGGAGGAACACAATGAAAATAACTAATTAGGCAATACATGATTATAATTATTATACATTATTATTATAGTACAGACGCAAAATATCCCAAGAGCAATCGTATAACTGTTGAACACGTTTATTAGTGGAACGCACATGATTGATGTTGACATCCCTTATTTTTAACACATTAATTACCTCTGTTCTTAATCCTGTTCACCTGACCTCATTACACACAGACAAGCACTCACAGTCACACACACACAAACATATCTCATTATTTACACTTCATGGTTTGCCAATAGATATAAACCTTGTGGAAAGACAGTGATCCAATAATTCAATTAATGAAATGACTTGGATTAAATGAGAAATATTCCTTACGTTCCATCGAGATTTAAAGATTTGCAGCCAATAATGCAATAATTAAAGTACTTACATTATCTCTGAACTCTCTTAATATTAATATTTCAATTGGACGAAGACAAAGTGTATTTCTTCTTATGCCACCGTTGGATGAATAATGCAGACTGATCTGTGAAGGTCACTCCTCAACATCCACAAACCACTCCTTCATCACTGAGTTTCTGCTAGAGCTTGTACAAAATGTACTTTTGGGAGGAGAATAAAAGATGAATACCAAGGCCATCCCGGACGCAAAGTCACTGGCATGGGCCCGGATCCGCGAAGGACAAAAACATATAATGAATAAAATATATATCTTGAATAGATGGGTTGTGTCAGAATCCTTTCCATCTCATCTCCATAATATGAAGAGTGCGAAGGGAAAGACACAGCACCAGTCAAGGCAATGAAGGCCTGATGGAAAGTGTGTGTGTGTGTTTGTGTGTGTGTGTGTGTGTGTGTGTGTGTGTGTGTGTGTGTGTGTGTGTGTGTTGTGTGTGGGGGTTTCAGTTAATCTTAATACTCAATTAAATTCTGCGTCTTCCACCTCCCAGGGTCACCATTTACCCACCATTTAACAAAAATATTAAAATCATATTGTGAGCTTGTTCATGAAAATATATCAATAACAACATCTCCAATTCTAACTTTGCAGTCCATCTTATCGACTGCAAAATGCTTGCAAAATGTGTGTAAAAAAACGTGTTACTTTGTTCCCTCACGTGTCGTGTTCTGTTTAGGACATGCTTCCACCAAACCCATCTCCCTCGCCCACCACCCATCTCATATTTATTTCCCAGACCAAGGTCGCTCCTGCCTCCGCTCAATGCTCAGAGCAGCCATTACCCCGGGCGCTGCAGCAGAGATAGGCCGGCACCATGATACCCATACGGTTAAGCTGCTGTTGTTTAATATCTCAACACGCTATAAACCGTTTTGCTCTATCTGATGTATACTGCGGGGGAAATGCCCCAGTACCAATATCTTGTTTTCCCCTGGCGGCGTCAGTGTACAACGACCGTATCATATCGTGGGGCACTGTTTGATCTAATGACGTCAGGGTCGAGATACTGAACATGGATGGAAACTGTGTTGGCCCATTAGATCATTTTGAGCATAAGCTTACTGTTACTCAACAACCACAGACACCAAAGGAACAGCTCCTAAGGATAAGGATATTCAACTCGTCTTTCTAATTGGCCGAACTTGGTGCTATGGCAAGTGACATCAGCTAGCCCCAATTTCAACCAATCAGAACAAGTAATTGCAATCGTACTTTACTGGCCGTCCGCGCCGTCCTTGACTGAGGTTTGAATGTACTTTTACAGTCACGATGCTTAGAAGTGTGGTTGCTTATAGAAAGAAGGATGAAACAACACAGTACTAAAGCATATTGGG